>NC_056746.1:761511001-761703501 GCF_019279795.1 Protopterus annectens
TGGCAGATCGATTCAGTGCCAACTTCACCCCCCTCTCACCCCCTGAATGGCCCATCTCAATACTGGAAGATTGCCAAATTCCAGTAATAACGGCCACACAGGTACAAAACGCACTCTCTAAAGCCAAGAATACAGCATCCATGGGACCAGATGACATCCCGGGCTGTGTACTAGATGAACTACAATATGAACTGGCACCTCACCTAAGTGTCATGTTTAATCATAGCCTCACCTCAGGTTTCGTGCCCACTGAGTGGCGCAGAGCTACAGTTATCCCAATCCACAAGGGGAGATCCACCTTGGATCCCGGAAACTACCGTCCCATCAGTCTGACAAGCCTTATCTGCAAGGCCATGGAGCGTATTATCATGGAACTTATAAACAAAGACATTGGCAACCTTCAAACACTGGACCCCACCCAGTTTGGGTTTGTGAAGGGCCGATCTTGTCTCCTGAACCTGATTGACTTCTTTGAATCAGTCTCCAGAGCCATGGACAAGGGTAAGGTGGTCCACACAGCCTATCTAGACCTTGCCAAGGCCTTTGACACCATCCCCACTCTGGAATCATAGATAAACTTACTAAGTTGGGTATTAATCCCTATGTCACCCAATGGGTTGCTAAATGGCTTACTGATAGAACCCACACTGTAAAAGTAGCCGACTCCAAATCCAGCTCCAGACAAGTGACAAGTGGAGTACCTCAGGGTTCAGTCCTGGGGCGCTCTTGTTTGGCATCTACTTCTCTGAAGTACAGGTCAACACTAAGGGACTCTGGCTAACAAAGTTTGCAGATGACTGTAAACTGGGAGCCATTATTGAATCCCCAAATGATGTGGATACTCTACAAAAGGGCCTTACAGAAACAGATGCTTGGTGCCAGAGCCATGGTCTCAAGCTCAATGCCAAGAAATGTATTGTTATCCCCTTTGGGAAAAAACATGTATCCATGAATTACCATATAGGTGGCAGTACACTTAACACAGAAAGTGTGATAAGAGACTTAGGGACACAGGTAGACAGTGGTCTCACCTTCGATAACCACATCGCCACAACAGTCAGGAAATCCTTCTATGTGGCACACCTCATCACGAAGGGCTTTTCATCCAGAAAAAAGGAGGTCATCGTCCCACTGTACTCATCCCTCATTAGACCCATTATAGAATACAACGCCCCATTTGGTATGTACCTCTCAAGACATCTGCAACAACTGGAAAAGGCCTCAGAAATACCTCACTAAAAGAATCACAGGCCTAAAGCAGATGCCCTATGCTGACCGCCTTAAAAAACTCCAGCTATACTCTGTCGCATATCATCTCCTCAGAGGCGATCTCTGCTTAACATACAAGGCCATGTCAAACCCAGAGCTGTTGGACATGCTACACTTAAAGAAATCCCAATCCCTCAGAGCTACATGCTCCAGGGATCTAAACCTTGTCATCACAATAAACAAAACATGCTGGAGGGATAGGTTTCTGACCCAGAGACTCCCCAGACTCTGGAATAGATTGCCCATACATGTCAAGCAGAGTGCCTCTTTGGACCTCTTCAAGAGGAACCTTGATGATTGGATGGGAGAAAGGAAATTCACCCCAGGGATCATGTCAGTCGCCCTGCTAGACAGGGGTCCAGGAAAGTAAATAATGTGGGAAGAAATAGCCAGGGAATTGTTATGGCTAGGCTTGTATAGGCCCTAGGGCTGATAGCCTAGTACCAATCTATGAACCTATGAACCTAATCTCAGAGTTGGTATATTTATTTAGCAGGAACCGTGGGTGTGCAGGTAATATGTTTTGTGTTGTTTTACTATTGGTGATGTAGTTTTGAAGTTTTAAAACTTCGATCATATGGTCTCGGTCATATGGGTTTCGAAATTTTGAAACTCTGATAAAACAAACTATCCCCATTTTTTACCATTTTCTACTTGAGGTTGGGGTATTGCCTCAACTGTCACCATCTTTCTCTTTTCAGTGCTACTGCTTTCTTTCTTTGATGGTTATGCCTGACTGTTGCAAGTCTTCTCTCACACATTCCATCCATCTCTTTGGTGGATGTTTTTTTTTTCCTTTTGCTATTTTTCTGTCTCTTCTAAATCTTCTGCACCGGATTATCTTCTGCTTTCCTACATATTTGTCAAAACAACAGTAATCTCTTTTCTTTGACCTTCTCATCAACTGGAGCTACTTTGCTTTTGTTCTGATTTCCTCATTTCTTCATGTGTCCCACTATATACATCTTACCACCCATCTCAGGCACTTAATTTCCATCACCTCTAGCCTATGCAGCTACTCCTCAGTCACTGCCAAAGATTCTGTACCTTACAGTAGTACTGATCATGCAATCTTCTGTCATACACTACCATGATACTCTGTGCAGTTGACTGTAGCCCCTCTGAAACTAGATTTGACCTCTTCATTCAGGCTTCCATTTTCCTCATACACCACTCCCAGATACTTGAAGCTGTTAATCTGTTCCACTATCTTCCATTCTGTCTCAGTTTTCACCTTCTTCTGATTTTCCCCATTTGCTGTTATCACAATTGTCATGTCTGTACTCAGTTTCATCCAATGTGCTTTCAGTTTTGCATTCTATTTGCCTATCATTAGATGTTTTAGAAAATGCCCATAATGCCACATTGCATGCATATGGTAGCTTTGTTGATGTGTTTCCCCTGACCTTTTTGCTAATGTAGTCTGTCACAAAGGGATACTGCCAGCCCAGCCATGAGGAATTTTGCAAATAATTATATGTCATTTGTGAATATCAACTTGATTCATATAAGATGTTTGTGTCGCAAATGTATTAGAGCTGTATGTCATATACGATGGTTTGTACAGCCATGTGTGCTGAAGAGGTATTTTACAAAGTGATGTTTGAAATGTATCCACAGTGTACCTTACTGGAATACAACAGAAATGTGTATTCACTATTGTAACTGTTTAAATGTATATATTTTAACAGGGGAAACTGGAATACAGGAGGTTAACTAGCAAAACTTCAGAAAAATAGCTGAAATTAAATTACTTTAAGACAGCATGAGTCAAGATGTCTATACTAGGGAGCTCTCTGTGTTGTCTTGAAGGGGGAATAATTACTAGGCTTGAGATGTGGAAGTGTTTTATTGTTTTATGACTTCCAGCAGCTGCACAGATCCGAGGAAAAGCCCTTGTCTCTGTATTGACACAGATGGATGCTAAATACTGCTAGTTTTCAGCAGTGGGTGTTTTGCCTGGGATGGAGTCAGATGACAAGAAATTATGTCATTCTGCAAGCTATCCCAGCAGTAATATTTGATCGCACATTGGGGGTTTGGGGGGCATAGCCCCCCCACCTACTTACCATTTATATTTATGAATCTAATTTCACTGAAAGCTAACAATATAAAACCAAACATAGGTGGGGGGCTCCAGTGATGGGGGCTGTGCCGCCCACCCCCCCCAACTATATATACTATCTCCAGGATCTCAGTACAGTGGGGAAAAAGGCATATACATTTTATTTGCCCAACAGTACATACATTCAGTGAAATGTGATTCAGTGGAATGAGTTTTCAGTGATTTGAGCTTTCAGAGATTTGGCGTGTTATTAAATTCAGTGATATGAGTTTTCAGCGAATCAAAGTAGACATCGAACAGTTTGCATTGAGATCACCTTACAGTGCAGTACTTGGAAGTTGCCATTTTCCTCATTGTATTGCAATCCTGGCAGATCGATTCAGTGCCAACTTCACCCCCCTCTCACCCCCTGAATGGCCCATCTCAGTACTGGAAGATTGCAAATTCCAGTAATAACGGCCACACATGTACAAAACGTACTCTCTAAAGCCAAGAATACAGCATCCATGGGACCAGATGACATCCCGGGCTGTGTACTACATGAACTACAATATGAACTGGCACCTCACCTAAGTGTCATGTTTAATCATAGCCTCACCTCAGGTTTCGTGCCCACTGAGTGGCGCAGAGCTACAGTTATCCCAATCCACAAGGGGGGATCCACCTTGTATCCCGGAAACTACTGTCCCATCAGTCTGACAAGCCTTATCTGCAAGGCCATGGAGCGTATTATCATGGAACTTATAAACAAAGACATTGGCAACCTTCAAACACTGGACCCCACCCAGTTTGGGTTTGTGAAGGGCCGATCTTGTCTCCTGAACCTGATTGACTTCTTTGAATCAGTCTCCAGAGCCATGGACAAGGGTAAGGTGGTCCACACAGCCTATCTAGACCTTGCCAAGGCCTTTGACACCACCCCCACTCTGGAATCATAGATAAACTTACTAAGTTGGGTATTAATCCCTATGTCACCCAATGGGTTGCTAAATGGCTTACTGATAGAACCCACACTGTAAAAGTAGCCGACTCCAAATCCAGCTCCAGACAAGTGACAAGTGGAGTACCTCAGGGTTCAGTCCTGGGGCGCTCTTGTTTGGCATCTACTTCTCTGAAGTACAGGTCAACACTAAGGGACTCTGGCTAACAAAGTTTGCAGATGACTGTAAACTGGGAGCCATTATTGAATCCCCAAATGATGTGGATACTCTACAAAAGGGCCTTACAGAAACAGATGTTTGGTGCCAGAGCCATGGGCTCAAGCTCAATGCCAAGAAATGTATTGTTATCCCCTTTGGGAAAAAACATGTATCCATGAATTACCATATAGGTGGCAGTACACTAAACACAGAAAGTGTGATAAGAGACTTAGGGACACAGGTGGACAGTGGTCTCACATTCGATAACCACATCGCCACAACAGTCAGGAAATCCTTCTATGTGGCACACCTCATCACGAAGGGCTTTTCATCCAGAGAAAAGGAGGTCATTGTCCCACTGTACTCATCCCTCATTAGACCCATTATAGAATACAACGCCCCATTTGGTATTTACCTCTCAAGACATCTGCAACAACTGGAAAGGCCTCAGAAATACCTCACTAAAAGAATCACAGGCCTAAAGCAGATGCCCTATGCTGACCGCCTTAAAAAACTCCAGCTATACTCTGTCGCATATCGTCTCCTCAGAGGCGATCTCTGCTTAACATACAAGGCCATGTCAAACCCAGAGCTGTTGGACATGCTACACTTAAAGAAATCCCAATCCCTCAGAGCTACACACTCCAGTGATCTAAACCTTGTCATCACAATAAACAAAACATGCTGGAGGGATAGGTTTATGACCCAGAGACTCCCCAGACTCTGGAATAGATTGCCCATACATGTCAAGCAGAGTGCCTCTTTGGACCTCTTCAAGAGGAACCTTGACGATTGGATGAGAGAAAGGAAATTCACCCCAGGGATCACGTCAGTCACCCTGCTAGACAGGGGTCCAGGAAAGTAAATAATGTGGGAAGAAATAGCCAGGGAATTGTTATGGCTAGGCTTGTATAGGCCCTAGGGCTGATAGCCTAGTACCAACCTATGAACCTAATCTCAGAGTTGGTATATTTATTTAGCAGGAACCGTGGGTGTGCAGGTAATATGTTTTGTATTGTTTTACTATTTGTGATGTAGTTTTGAAGTTTTAAAACTTCGATCATATGGTCTCGGTCATATGGGTTTCGAAATTTTGAAACTTCGATAAAACAAACTATCCACATTTTTTACCATTTTCTACTTGAGGTTGGGGTATTGCCTCAACTGTCACCATCTTTCTCTTTTCAGTGCTACTGCTTTCTTTCTTTGATGGTTATGCCTGACTGTTGCAAGTCTTCTCTCACACATTCCATCCATCTCTTTGGTGGATGTTTTTTTTTTTCCTTTTGCTATTTTTCTGTCTCTTCTAAATCTTCTGCACTGGTTTATCTTCTGCTTTCCTACATATTTGTCAAAACAACAGTAATCTCTTTTCTTTGACCTTCTCATCAACTGGAGCTACTTTGCTTTTGTTCTGATTTCCTCATTTCTTCATGTGTCCCACTACATACATCTTACCACCCATCTCAGGCACTTAATTTCCCTCACCTCTAGCCTATGCAGCTACTCTTTAGTCACTGCCAAAGATTCTGTACCATACAGTAGTACTGATCATGCAATCTTCTGTCATATACTACCATGATACTCTGTGCAGTTGACTGTAGCCCCTCTGAAACTAGATTTGACCTCTTCATTCAGGCTTCCATTTTCCTCATACACCACTCCCAGATACTTGAAGCTGTTAATCTGTTCCACTATCTTCCATTCTGTCTCAGTTTTCACCTTCTTCTGATTTTCCCCATTTGCTGTTATCACAATTGTCATGTCTGTACTCAGTTTCATCCAATGTGCCTTCAGTTTTGCATTCTATTTGCCTATCATTAGATGTTTTAGAAAATGCCCATAATGCCACATTGCATGCATATGGTAGCTTTGTTGATGTGTTTCCCCTGACTTTTTTGCTAATGTAGTCTGTCACAAAGGGATACTGCCAGCCCAGCCATGAGGAATTTTGCAAATAATTATATGTCATTTGTGAATATCAACTTGATTCATATAAGATTAGTGAAGAAAAGACGAAAACCTTTGAAACAAAAACAAAAGCTCCAGAAGCCACGACTTGCTGTTACAGGAGCGAAAACGTTTTTTTTTCTGAATTTGTGAATTAAAGTCGTTTCGGTTTATAGTCGTGGCTTCTGGAGCTTTTGTTTTTGTTTCAATGATTCATATAAGATGTTTGTGTCGCAAATGTATTAGAGCTGTATGTCATATAAGATGGTTTGTACAGCCATGTGTGCTGAAGAGGTATTTTACAAAGTGATGTTTGAAATGTATCCACAGTGTACCTTACTGGAATACAACAGAAATGTGTATTCACTATTGTAACTGTTTAAATGTATATATTTTAACAGGGGAAACTGGAATACAGGAGGTTAACTAGCAAAACTTCAGAAAAATAGCTGAAATTAAATTACTTTAAGACAGCATGAGGCAAGATGTCTATACTAGGGAGCTCTCTGTGTTGTCTTGAAAGGGAAATAATTACTAGGCTTGAGATGTGGAAGTGTTTTATTGTTTTATGACTTCCAGCAGCTGCACAGATCTGAGGAAAAGCCCTTGTCTGTGTATTGACACAGATGGATGCTAAATACTGCTAGTTTTCAGCAGTGGGTGTTTTGCCTGGGATGGAGTCAGATGACAAGAAATTATGTCATTCTGCAAGCTATCCCAGCAGTAATATTTGAGATATTAATTTAAGAACTCTATGAGAGAGACTCTGCTTTCTGTATTCTTTCTTGGACCTGACAAGATCCATTCACCACATATCTTTCTTGCTGCTCATAAGTAAGTTTCTGTATTCTGTCTTGGACCTGACAAGATCCATTCACCACATATCTTCCTTGCTGCTCATAAGTAAGTTTCTAGGTTATTACAATTATCTTAGATATAGTCAGGAATATAGCAAAGCTTAGCTTAGATATTTTTCTTTATGTATTTGAGACTGTCTTGCAGTGTTGTTCTCAATATATCCTGTGATGTTGAACTCTTCTGTTACTGTAAATGTATACTGAGTATTTCCGTGTTCTTTTAATACTTATTATTAAATATATTTAAACCTTTCAGTGTGGCTGATCTGTCTAGAGATATATAAGTTTTGGGAGTACTTGCATATTTACTTGGTGACACTGTGTAGGCAACTCCTACTGGCCTTGTTCTTGGTCAAACTACCATTTGTATTGATAGTAACATTACACACTAAGATTGGATACCCTTTATTAAGGGCTTTAAAGTTGCTGATAAAGAGGTGGCTGGTTCCAGTAATAACTACCATATAGTCTGGACAGAAGGGGGCATAGCTAGCAAACCTGTGCCAGTCTTTCCCAGGTGTGTGTGTGTGTGTGTGTGTGTGTGTGTTTGTGTGTGTGTGTGGGCATGTGCGTGTGTGTGTGTGTGTGTGTGTGTTTTGTGTGTGTGTGTGTGTGTGTGTGTGTGTGTGTGTGTGTGTGTGTGTGTGTGTGTGTTGTGTGTGTGTATAAAATAAATCTTCAAGAGTATGTGTGTCAGCTACTTGGGTGGGAACATGACGCACTGGTTGGACAGAGAGAGTGTTGGAGGTCTTGGCTTGGCCACTCAGCTGAGATTTCAACTCTGCAGCTGTGCCAGTGGGGAGTCTTATTGGGGATCTGGAGAAAGAGGAAGAAAGAGGAGGAAACCAGCCTTGGACTCACTGTGGTCTCTGTGTGCTCTTAAGGGAAATTACACTTTACTGTGTGTGTACTTGTCATCCTACCAATGTATGTCCCCCACTGGTGCCAGCGGTGAGGATTGAGGCTCCTTGATTAGTAGGCCAGTGGTGGGGCATCACATAGTCCATCACCAGTATGAACAGCAGTAGCCTCAGAGCTGAAACCTGATGCACACCCACTTCCACTGGGAACCTCTCTGTGAGTCCAAACATTGTTTCTGTTTGTGTATTTGGGTCCTTGTGCATAGCCTGCATTAATTCTGCCAGTGTTTCCAGACCTGACCAAATCAGCTTTTGTGAAACCTTTTCATATGCATTCTTCATGTATAGGAATGCCCAGTTGTACTTTTTAATTCATCTCTTGTTTTTTCTGAACTATTTGCCTCACTGCAAACATTGGGTTGGTTGTGCTGTTCTGAATTCAAACTACTCTTCTCCCATCTTACTTTCAACTAATCTGCATATTTGTTTATCAATCACCCTCTCCAGAGCTTTCATGCAATGTGACAGTTGTTTGATAACTCTGTACTGCCCACAACTGTGAATTTCCCCAGTATTCTTATACACACTGACACTAGAATGCTTATTCTGCAGTCATCTGGGATACATCTTTCTTTCCATACTTCCATGAGTACCGTGTGGAGCAATTCTTTCCCTAACTCAGCCATCATCTTGATCATATTTGCCGTGACCTCATCTGAACCTATTGCTTTCCCTGACTTCATTTTCCTTAGTTCTGCGATTACGTCTTCTAGGATGAGCTCTAGTACCTCTTTTACTGTAGGCTGTGTCTCGGGCAGTGCAGCTTCTGTGAGGTTTTCTTCATTCAGAAGCTGCTGCATGTACTCCTTCCATCTGTCTTTGATGATCTCTGGGCCGGTGAGCAAGTTGCTGTTGGCATCCCTTATTTATCTATTTATTTATTTATTGACATTTGATTACAAGGAAAGTCTGACTAGGAAGGTCTAGGGAGAAAAGCTCCAAAGTGCTACAAAAACGTTTTAAGAACAAAAATTTTACAATCTTCAAAAATAATACATAAACATTGACCGTTTAAATAATTATACCAAATTTAGACATAATGTAAAAATATGACGTGATTTAATATTTAGAGAAATTTTAGCCAGTTTATAGAGGTATAGAGAAATTAAAGGTAAGTTTACAAAATGCAAACAGGAATAGCAATATGAAGTGAAAGATAAAATAGGGTTTTGGCATATTTAGGAAGAGCGTCATGTGAGAGAAACTGATTGAAGTAAGGAAGTGAGAGACAAAGGGATTGTAAAGAGGTGTAATGTTCATATATAGGGATATAGTTTATCCTGGGCTTGAGCAAGAACAGATCCAGGAATTTTTGGTTACTGGATCATAATTACCAACTTGGAACATAGTTGTATAGGATGTTGTTTAGTGATAGACAAGCAGGTGGATGCTGGATAATTCTATAGGTGGTAAGAAGCTGTGCATATGTTAGGTGATGGGGTAGTTCTAACTAATTTAGGCCTTTTAGTGCTATACAGTGGTGTGTTCTGAAAGGGGTTTTTGCTGCAGATTTAGCCACTTTATTATAGCATTGTTCAAGGCGGCCACGGTGGTGCAGTGGTTAGCATTGCCGCCTCACAGCAAGAGGTTCTCCGGTTCGATCCTCGGCTGGGGTGCCTTCTGTGCGGAGTCTGCATGTCCTCCCTGTGGTCGCGTGGGTTTCCTCCGGGTGCTCCGGTTTCCTCCCACATCCCAAAGACATGCTGCAGGTGGATTGGATACTCTAAATTGGCCCTAGGTGTGCGTGTGAGTGTGCCTTCTGTGGAAGGTTGGGCACCGGGCTGGCAACTCGACACCGTAAAACTCCACTGCCAATCAATGTGCGGACAAGGTGATCCGCTGTGGCGACCCCTAACCAGGAAAAGCCGAAAGAAGAAGAAGATTATAGCATTGTTCAAGTTCTGATTTTTGTGATGCCTGGAGATTAGTACGGATGGGAGCTCCATAAAGTAGTGAGGAGAAGAGGTAAGGACTGACAACTTTAGTTTTACCTGTGTTAGCTCTGTTGGTAAGGATTTTCATACTGTAAAGCATCTCTAGATTGTGATGATTTTTTTAAATGTAATTTTCTATATGCAGGTCAAACTTAAGGTTATTATCCACACTCATCCCTAATAATTTGCTACAAGAAATGGCTTCAATGGCTGTATTATTAAGAGAGAGGATTTTAAACTTTGTTTTTTCATGGGAGATGGATTTTGGGATAAAAATAGTTTTTTTTTAGGGTTGAGTATGGGTTATGAGTTACAATGACATATTTCAGTGGCTGTTAAGGATTCCTGAGTAATTTTTTAGAGATTTGCCATGTTGTCAGATGTGCGTATGAGAGTATGGAGTCATCTGCATTTATATTAGTGAGGCCTGTAGTGTGGAGGGATGGAGGGTTTTAGTGTGAAACTTAAAGAGGAGCGTCCAAGGATAGAGCCTTGTGGTACACCGGTGGCAACTGGGATATATTGAGAGAGGGTGGAGTGCTATTTTAATGACTGATCCCTATTGGACAGGTAGCTTTTGAACCATAGAAGTGTGGGCTGAAATAAGCCTAGTAAAGACATTTGAAGTAGAACTTTGCTGTGACCAACTGTGTTGAAGGCTTTAGACACGTCTAGAAATAATGAGGAGACTATTTTGCTGTTATCTCTAGCTTTATTGACAGTATCTATAAAGGTTAGAAGCGCATTGTTAGTACTGTGTGGTGGATGGAAGCCATGTTGTATGTGGGATATTAATTCGTCCAGCAAGAGAGAGTTTAGCAACTGTTTTTAATACATTTTTCATGTATTTTGGAGAGGTGGGATAAAAATGCTATAGGTCTAAAGTTAGTGAAATCTGCTGAATTTCCTCCTTTGTGTATAAGGTTAAAGTGTGATTTTTTCCAGAGAAAGGGAATATGGGATTCCTGGACTGACCTGTTTATAAGGATAGAGACAGTTCTGGTAATGTTATCACCTACTTTTTTAAGGTACTCACTTGGAAGGGCATCAGCTGAAGTAGATCATGATTTGGCTTTGTTTAAGATTAGTTTTATATAGGATGTGGACACAAGTTTGAAGGTGAAAGTGGATATAGTGATATGTGGCTGTTGTGCAGGGTAGAGACTGGATGTGAGGAATCTTTGGTTAGGGAAGCTAAACTATCTATGAAATAAGATTTTTAACTGCATTGCAGTTATGAGCATTGAGTTATTGGGAGATGGGTTAGGGTTGACATTTTGACTGGGATGTAAGATTTCTTTAAGAGCTGACCAGAATTGTTAGGGTTGTGTTTACTATAATTCTGAAAGTTTTTATAGTATAGCTTTTGTCTTCATTTATTTGCTTTTTAGTATGGTTGCGGAGTAGTTTGAAGTTTTCCAGATATTGTAGTTTAGACTTTTGCAATTCTTTCCACACTTTTTCACTATCCTGCATTAGCAGTCTACTCTATTTGGATTGCCAAATTACATTATTTATTTTTACTGTCTCTTCCTTCTAAGAGGTGCAAGGCTATTTAGGAAAGATGCATTGCATTCATTTACAGCATCATTTAAAGGGAGGATTTTTAAGATGTCCAAGTTAATAGATGATAGGGTAGTAATGAATATTTTGAGGTTAAACTTGGACAAGTTGCATGTTGTTTTATAAACATGCTGTTTGAGTGGATATGTGAGCTGTCTGGTTCTATAGACTGGGAGATGGTCACTGAGAAAGTCTGGCATTGTACATATGGTGGTGAATTTGGTAGACTCTGATAAAAGGATTTGGTCTAATAAGGAGTTTGATGTCTTGCTACAATATGTGAGGCTATTAATTAGTTGTGTGAAACAGTATAAGTTCATGAGAGATGTAGGGGAGCAGATGTTACATCCAAAAAAAATTGATATTGATATCACTTAGTTATATTTTTTCTTGTGGAATTATTAAGGATATACAACATAGGATAGCATCCAGAAGACTATATTGTTGCCAGGAGGGATATAAAGGACAGTAATAAGTATGTGTTTGTAATTTTTTTATTTTCAGGAAAATAGTAAGCTGCAGGGAGTGTTGATATTGGTTTGTTGTAAGGGGAAATGTGCAGTTATTGAGAAATACTAAAGCAATGCCACCACCTATTTTCCTCTTTGTATGGTCATTACAGATGATATTATGGCTGGAGGTGTAATTTTGGTGTCAATTATTCTGGGTTTAAGCCAAGTTTCATTTATAGTGAGAATGCCAAACTTTGCTGGTTAATCCAGGCACGTAGTTCAGTAGTTTTATTTCTTATGTTTCCAGTATTTGCCATGGCATAATTTAGATTATCGGGGTTGGGAGATGATCTTTGTTGGGTTGGGGTAGAGTAGTGTGTCTTGATATTGGCTGTGATAGGTGGGTCAGGATTAGGGCAAATGTCTCCTCCTAGGATTTAGGAATGGAGTCTGATGATTATCTTCTTCATCTTACAGTCTTTGCCTTACACCCTAATAGAGTTTCTTTCTGCCATCTGCTGAGTCACTTTCCAGAAGCTGGTAGAGTGCCTCTGATGCCTTGTTCTTTGCTATTGTGACTGCTCTCTTAGCATGTTTATTAGCCAACAAGTATTCCTTCTTAGCATCGTCTGTCTTTTCTATCTCCTACATTTTCCTTCTCTCCTTCTGCCTTCCTGAACTTCTGTATTCCACCACCTGCTTTCCTTATGTATCTTATTTCCATACCTGGCTGGGCCACATATCTGTTCTATAGGTCACATGTTGTTTTGAGACACTGCCATTCTTCTTCAGCTCCACCTATTTCCTCTTTTTTTCTGGGGTACTAGAGCCTTGAGGGCTTCCTTGAACTCTTGTGTTTTTGCTCCAGTCATCTTCCAGGTCTTCAGCCCAGTGTCTGTGGACCTTAGATCTTTCTCTGACCACTGCTTGCAGCTGATTGTGGCCACCAGTAGTTTATGCTGTGGGCCAACTGTTTCACTGGGGATGACTTTGCAATCACTGTTTCTATCCCAGTGCCCTTTTCTTACTAGGAGGAAGTCTGCCTGAGTTGTATTCTGGGCACTTTTGTATGTGATCTTATGATTGTCTCTCTTTCTCTCTAAACCATGTGTTGGCTACCATCAATTCATTTGCCAGACAGAAGATTTGAATAAGCCATGGTACTTTATTACTGTTAAATCATTCATGTGTACCCAGGCAGTCATCATATCCTGTTCCGTCTGTCCCAATATGAGTGTTCAGGTCCCCCATTATCAAAACTAAACTCTTTTTTCCTGCTTTTTCTAGTAGGTACTGCAACTGCTGCTTGAATGTGCTCTTTTCCTCATTATCACAACCCTGCTGGGGGACAGACAGACAGACATAGCTCTATAGTTACACTGGAGTCTAAATACCATGTGTCTATCACTAATTCTAACAACATCCCTCACTGTCTTCTGAAAATTGTCCCTCACCACAATTCTCACGCCATTTCTGGTCTGTTCTGTCCCTGAGTAGTATACAGGATCCTAAGACTAGTTGCTTTACTGGACTGTCCTTCCATCTTGTCTCCTGGATGCACAGGATATCCAGCCCCCTCCTTACCATCTTGCCAACAACTTTCAAGCTGCATCTTGTCAGTTAACCTATACTGAGTTTAGCAATTCTTAGTTCATGATTGGCAGACTGGTTGGTTGGTTTTATGTCTAGCTCTCACTCAACAGAATTATGTCAGGTAACAGGACACAGATGGGCTAATAGCGTACTGACCCAGGAATGCTGATCTTTATGGTGGTCACACAGACCTCTCCCACCATTGGCAAGGGTCCCTGGCATGTCAGAGTAGGCTAGGTCCTCAAACCACTTATCTCTAGGAAGTACCTACATCCATTTTATGTGACATTAGTCAATGTGAGCGAATCACCTAGTGCCTGTTTTTATGTCATCATGTGGCTAGTCCTGATGCCATGCAAAGTCTGGGATCCATGTTTTCCTATCTAGAGAAATGTGCACATCCCAGTCAATGCCTAAAGTGGTTGGTCTTTTCAACTCCGCTGCTGCTGCTGCTGCTTAGGACTCCATTTTTGGGTAAATTTGAGTTGGAAACACTCAGCATGTATTGAGGATGTGAGAGGAATCCCAAAGAGATGCAGAAAGAAAGAACATACAAACTCCAGGCATTGGCCAGAGTTCTGAATCAAAACTTACACCTGTCTATTGGAAGTGAAGACCATTATGCCAACTGTGTGTGTGTGTGTGTGTGTGTGTGTGTGGTTGTGTGTGTGTGTGTGTGTGTGTGTGTGTGTGTGTGTGTGTGTGTGTGTGTGTGTGTGTGTGTGTGTGTGTGTGTGTTTGTGAATGTGTGTCTGTGCCTATGTAGACAGACAAAGAGGGAGGGCAGGAAGAAAAGACAAGAGAGAGACAGAGAGAGAGAGCACTAAGTTAGCAATGTTAGTGAATGTGACAATGCATTTTCTTGTACTTTTCTTCATCCACAAACCAAGAAATGTGAACTTGCTTTTCTATGAACATTACCTCCATTCATTTTACAGAAAGAAGTGCAATGTATTTAAGGTCGCAAAGATAAGGAGATGGCATACCAGACTGAGATACAGCCTGACATCAGCAAAGTTGATGGATAGTGAAGGATATCGATTTATTAACCACAGACTGTTTTAATGACAAAAATATCTTTTTTTCTAAAGAATACTGTTTCTAGCCTTCATTTCAACAGTAATGCTTAAACTTGTTGTACCTTTGAAAATGGTACCAACGGCTAAAATACCAATGTCTTGTGTACTAATATATGGGTGCAACTTGGATCTAGGCTCTATGCTTTTAGAGTTCTATGTACAGATGAGGATACACATCTTCAGTCTCTTATATTCATTACTTACTGTCCTTGGATGTTTCTTCTAGAAATGACAGTTAAATGAAAGTGTCACAGTCTTTCCACAACTGGGGTGACACTGGTTTCAGAATTTTCATGTTGAAGCACTGGTCCTTTTCTCAATCAGGAGTTAAAGTTCATTGGCTGACTTTCAACTTTAAAACTAATCTTAAGGATCATTACATCAGCATTATGTGCAGTCAGGATTGTAGGAAAAAAATGTATTGTGGCACAACTATTATCCACCAAATAACCCTGCCCTTCCATCCCTCTATGTCTTGCCTTCCATGTGAAGTGCCTTTATATCCTCAAGCCAGCTATGATATTCAATTTGTATAAAATACATGTGTATATTGCATTTTGTCATTCACTCTGCATAAAATGTAACGTATCTATTGTGTCTACCTCGGGTTGAGACTGAAATAGGTCCAGTGGGATCAGTATGCTATCCAGGTTAACAAATTTAGAATAAATAAAATAAAGTTTCTGCAGCTAGATACATTCACTACGGTACTCACTGACTACATGCCTAATGGTAATATTGGTTTATGTCCTCACATCAGGTCTTGGCAAATAAAAAAGGATATTGAGCCTCCATAACTGTTTTATGGTTTAGTTCAGTATTTTGATAGCTAGGTAGCCCAACTAGAATACAGATCCTGTCTTACTGGGATAGCTGGGAAAATAACATTTAGTCATTCTGACTTATTACATCTTCTTACTTCCTGACATCTTCTATGCCAGGAATTCACTTGCTTCCTGAAAACTTTTCTCTAAAATGCTCTAGAGGACAAAACCCTAATATGAGTTTGCAATATCTTGTAAATGATGCAAGTTACATAACATGATTTGCAATGTCTCATAAATAATGTGATTTCCAAATGACATAAAATACAAATGGTCTTTCTTAGAGAATATGCTGCACACTGATGTTTATTTATTTATTTGTTTGCTTATTTATTTATGTATTGTGGTGTAGAACACTGGTCAAACAACAATCAATTACAGGCTCAGCCCAGATTGGATCTTAATGTACAATAAATGTACAGTATTCAAGTAAGAGTGGTTTACATTTATGAGTAAGCATACAAGTCTAACAAACAATATATACACAGACGATCTAAGAAACCAATTATATGTACAATGATAAGACTGGAACAGAAAAAGGTGAATGGAATTGAAGGAGAAGTGGTAGAGATATTGGTAGTAATTACTAGGTTATGACAGCTAACAGAGACCAGTACGATGAAAGGGGATTAGATTATGTGTGGTGAATTTAGAGTAGTTATGTTTTGGTATGCTGAATTACAGTTTGGGATGAATGAGTTAATCAGGTGGATTATATGGGAAATAAAGCTATTGCACTATCTGACATGATATTGATTTTTTTGCAGCTTTAAGAAAGAAAATTGTGTATTATTTTCCAAATATTATTAGTGCTATAATCAAACAAATTACTATATATCTGTAAGTGTGTAAGATAGAAGGAGGATATCACTGTGAGAATTGTTCATCTGTTTGAGACCTGTACAGTGAAATGTGACATGACTGGATATCACAGAATTCGTTCTGTGATATTGTGGAATCCATGCAAATCATGCATATAATATTTTTGAAATGCTTCCAGACAACAGTGTTAATCTACAAAACTGTGCATGGTAGATGGCAGGTATAAGTAATTAAACTTTATACCTTACTGATGTGTATGAGGTGGGGGTCCATTTATTTGCCTGCAGGTCATACAGTCTTTATAATATTAAAAAAGCTATGAAGATATAGCTAATGTCCATATCTGTTTTATTAAAAATATGTGAGAATGTCTTCACATTACCCATCATATTTTATATCATTAGTGCATCTACTGCTTGAATAGTCTGACCCCCCCCCCCCCACATAAGAGAATCACCCTCCTTTTTGCATTCTTCTTCTTCTTCTTCTTCTTCTTTCGGCTGCTCCTGCTAGGGGTCACCACAGCAGATCAACTGTTTCCATTTCTTCCTGTCCTCTGCATCTTGCACTGTCACACCAACCACCTGCATGCCCTCTCTCACCACATCCATAAACCTTATCTTAGGCCTCCCTCTTTTTCTGTTACCTGGCAGCTTCATCCTTAGCATCTTTTTCCCAATACACTCTGCATCCCTCCTCAGCACATGTCCAAACCAATGTAATCTTGCCACTCTGGCTTTGTCTCCAAACCTTCCAACCTGGGCTGACCCTCTAATATACTTATTCCTAATCCTGTCCATCCTCGTCACACCCAGTGCAAATCTTAACATCTTCAACTGTGCCACGTCAAGCTCTGACTCCTGCCTTTTTGTGAATGCCACTGTCTCCAACCCATATAACATAGCTGGTCTCACTACCCTCTTGTAGACCTTCCCTTTCACTCTTACTGGTACTCGTCTGTCACAAATCACTCCTGACACTCTTCTCCACCCACTCTGTCCCGCCTGTACTCTCTTCTTCACCTCTCTTCCACACTCACCATTACTCTGAACTGTTGATCCCAAGTACTTAAACTCAGCTACCTTTGCCACCTCTCCTCCCAGCATCCTCACCATTCCTCTAGCCTCCCTCTCATTCACACACATATATTCTGTCTTAGTCCTGCTGACCTTCATTCCTCTTCTCTCTAGAGCATATCTCCACCTCTCCAGGGTCTCCTCCACCTGTTCCCTACTCTCACTACAGACACAATATCATCTGCAAACATCATAGTCCATGGGGACTCCTGTCTGATCTCGTCTGTCAACCTGTCCATCACCATTACAAATAAGAAAGGGCTCAGAGCTGATCCTTGATGTAATCCCATCTCCACCTTAAACGCATCCGTCACTCCCACTGCAGACCTCACCGCTGTCACACTACCCTCGTACATATCCTGTACCACTCTTACATACTTCTCTGACACTCCCATCTTCCTCATACAATATCACAACTCCTTTCTAGGCTCCCTGTCATATGCTTTCTCTAAATCTACAAAGACACAATGAAACTCCTTCTGACCTTCTCTGTACTTCTCCATCAACACTCTCAGAGCAAACATCGCATCTGTAGTGCTCTTTCCTGGCATGAAACCATACTGCTGATCACTAATCATCACCTCCCTTCTAAACCTAGCTTCCACTACTCTTTCTCATAACTTCATGCTGTGACTGATCAGTTTAATCCCTCTGTAGTTACTACAGCTCTGCACATCACCCTTATTCTTAAAAATCGGTACCAAAATATTTTTTCTCCATTCCTCAGGCATCTTCTCACTTTCCAAGATTTCATTAAACAATCTAGTTACAAACTCCACTGCCATTTCACCTAAACACCTCCAGGCTTCCACAGGAATGTCATCTGGACCAACAGCCTTTCCGTTCTTCATCCTCTTCATAGCTATCCTTACTTCCTCCTTGCTAATCCATTGTACTTCATGATTCACTATCCCTACATCATCCAACCTTCTCTCCCTCTCATTCTCTTCATTCATCAACCCCTCAGACTTCTCTTTCCATCTGCTCAACACCCTCTCCTCGCTCGTGGGTACGTTTCCCTCATTATCCTTTATCACTATTTTCATTATTTTTAGGAGGAATCCTTAATTAACTCCAGTCATACTTAATTAACTCCAGTCATACTTAATTAACTCCAGTCACACTTAATTAACTCCAGTCATACTTAATTAACTCCAGTCATACTTGATTAACTCCAGTCATATATATCCAACACTCACCATTCTATTGTGCACATTTAGCAAATTACGCTCTTTTGTTGGTGGCAACTTGTTGCCTTATTTTTATTTATTTTATTTTACATTTGTTTACTGGGAAAGTCTGACTTGGAATGAGCCAATTTTCAGTGGAGGCCCAGGGAGAAAAGCTGCAGATGCATGTTTTTGTACCAGGACTTTTAGATTTTGAAAACCCTAATGAGTATATCATCTCTGGAATATAGGAAAGTCTTCCATTAAGGTGAATATGTACTTACAGAATACACAGAAACACTACTTCCCTGACAATTATACTTTTCTTGAAATAATGAATATATCTTTCAGTAAGACCTGATTAGACTCATCTAAATCTCAACTTTTCCAATTCTGTAGTACTTACAAGAAACAACATGGAGAATGTAGCAGTCAGAGTGTATTTCTTTACCAGTAGGCCTTATGTAAGAGTCTAAAGCAAAACCCCACCTTCTCTTATTGTCATCCTCCTTCAGAAAAAGTGAGATACAGGTCAATTCAGATTGGCTGGTAGGCTACTGAGTATCAGGAGAGCTATCCTAATGTATCCGTATAGCTGAAAGATTTAAGGTCTTCAGTTTTCTTAGCTAGAAGCATTCGGAGCCTTTCCAGTTGAGTGATATACTTGGGTGTCTACATAACAAAGAGCAGTATTCTAGTCAGTGGTGAGTCTAATAAAGGAACAGTATAGTGGCAGGATGACTCCTTTGGTTCATGAACATATTCTCTTTCAGTGGTGGAAATGTGATGAGCAGAAGAAAGATGGCTGCATATATAAGTACCCAGGTCTCTTATTGCTATGTCTGTCTAATGAGGATTAGCATTTTTTGATTATTTATATATAACTTATGTGTGCTTGTCTGTTTGTTTATTTATTTATTAATCTATCTATCTATCTATCTATCTATCTATCTATCTATCTATCTATCTATCTATCTATATATCTATCTATCTAGTTAGGAGATGACAGCCAGCGAGACGCAGTCATTACATCCCTAAATGACTTAGCTGAACTGCAGGAAATTTTGTCTCAGATAAATAACTGGTATGATGAAAAAATTTTAGTGCAGTCAGACTAAGCCTATTTCTGACTGTCTACTGAAACTAAATTCCAAAATAAGCATCATCATATTCTTTGGGGAGTTGTCTATCCTAGGGAACTAACACATTAACAATATGACCCTAAGAGCTGATGCATTTGTTTGGGGTTTGAGAACTTATGTGGGCAGTGCCCTAACATTCAACCAACTTGTGTCCATTATCATATAAGACTGGAGTTAATTAAGGTCATTAGAAAGTCATTTTATATTGCAAGGCATATGAATAAAGGGATTGTATCTATAGGGATGCCATTTTACACCCTTACACTCGTTAGGCCAGTCATTAAGTATAATTCCCCCTCTGACATCTGTCTGTCTAGACATATACAACAGCTGGAATGCCCATTGATACCTTACTAAAAAGATATGAG
Organism: Protopterus annectens; assembly: GCF_019279795.1. Taxonomy (NCBI): domain Eukaryota; kingdom Metazoa; phylum Chordata; order Ceratodontiformes; family Protopteridae; genus Protopterus; species Protopterus annectens. Next base: position 761,531,224 of record NC_056746.1, read on the forward strand.
GTCTAAACAATATGTCCTTCATGGACTGACTCAAAGCCCTGTCACTGTACTCAAGGATCAAATAGACTGCTAAGAGGTAACCAGTGTCTGGAATACAAGGCATCCTACAACCCATTACTGATAGATTTACTGCACCTCAGCAAGTCAAATGGCAGCAGAAGTAGTCTAGGAATCTAAACCTCTTCTACAACATCAACAGAATGTTTTGAGGGGATAGGCATATCTCACAAAGGACACTGCTGATTTGAAACAGACTCCCCATCCACATAAAACAAGCTCACCCCTGCCCATTTTCAAATGTAACTTGATTCTATAGATGGGTAATAGATAATTTATCCCAGGACTGCCTCCTGTACTACTAATGGACAAGACACAGTATAAAGAATATCCCTGGTATCTAGTGTTCCCCTCCAATATGATAGGGTTTGCTCATTAGTCTAGGGAAGTTAGTATGGCAGCTTCCACCTCTAACCCAAGACACACACACATTCACACAGTCATACACACACACACACACACACACATACACACACATACACACAGACACAGCCCCCCTCACATGATTGAACATGCACATATGCACACACAGCTCAGCACCATGATGCTGCTAAACTCCCTGGCACTCACCTGTAATGTAGCCCCACCTTTGGAAGTAATAAGTGAAAGTGAACTTTTGGGTATGTTCATTAACATGGCTGGCCAAGGTAAATTAAGTAGTAAAGCAATTCTCTAAATCACTTAAGATGCATAAATACCTTACTGCAGACATTTCAGGGAAGAGCACATGGCTATTTAGCATAGGCCACTCCCCCAAAGACTGCCTTTCCTGTTGGCTAAAGAGACAGCCAACCTCAGTGCTGCACCTGCTCATCGTGGGGCCTTGATCTAGGATTGTGTCTGAACTGGAATTATACCATGACCCCCCCAAAACGTGCACGCTAATTGGCCAGCGTGCCCGTTGTAAATCGAGTTATACTAATGGAAAAAGGTCCGGTCGCCCGGACTTTTTTCCATTAGTATAACTCGTTTTTTTAAAACACTGTCTCGCTATGTTAAATGGGTTTAACATAGCGAGACAGCTTTAAAATAAGCAACGGAGATCTCCGTTGCTTATTTTAAAGCTGTCTCGCTATGTTAAACCCATTTAACATAGCGAGACAGTGTTTTAAAGCAACGGAGAAAGCAAGATCTCCGTTGCTTTTTAGTGTCTCGCTATGTTAAATGAGTTTAACATAGCGAGACAGTTTTAAAATAAGCAACGGACATCTCCGTTGCTTATTTTAAAACTGTCTCGCTATGTTAAACTCATTTAACATAGCAAGACACTAAAAAAAAGCAACGGAGATCTTGCTTTCTCCGTTGCTTTTGCCCACCTCTGATGTACTGCGCAGGCGCAGTACATCAGAACTGCCGCGGATGCCAGACATCTGCGGAAGGGCAGTAAACAGGCATTATACTATGCCATTATTTAAGAAAAGTAATAGTTTCTTTTCTTAAATAATGTCATGGTATAATAGCAATAACCCACTTCTGGGTGTGGGTAATGCTAAATTTACCCACGGTTGGCTTTTGGTCCTCGGCCCTCGGGACCAAACCACGCCAACCGTGGGTAAATTTAGCATTACCCACACCCAGGCGTGGGTTATTGCTATAAATAATTACCACAAGTAAAACAAGCTTACTACTCATAGGAATCTTTCTGAATTGGGCCTAGTATTTCAATTAATGCAATTTCAATTAAAAACAAGTTTTTGTGGGTTTACTGCATACCTCTGAACGTCCTGGCACAACAAATTTGTGCAGAGGCAAAAATAATGGGGGGGACAAAGGCTCAAAACAGGGAAAGATTGCTGTTATGAACTTAGAAAGTTGCAAGAATAATAGGTTTTACATTGCTATACATTTTCCGAAGGATATGAAGACTGAAACTCAAATGTCTGTCACTATTTAGTGACTTCAAGAAAACTACAAATGTTATGAGGAACAGAGAAAAATATGAGGCAAAGACCTGGGCATTATGTGAAAATTTGAACAGTTAAGATGTATGATTCATTACTAAGTGGCTCTCTATTGAAATGTCAGCACTCAAAATGCTGAATGCTGAAAAGCCATGAAAAAAAGATCAAAAACACAGGAGAAGAGCAAATCTCAAAAATTGGTTCTCTCCTTAAAACTTCTTTTTGCAGGGGACCCCGCACACCCCCAAATTTGTATATACCAACTCTAAGATCACCATACCTCGGAGAAAGGGGAATATTCCAAGAAATAGCATCTCAGACTTTTTTTATATATAATTCCTTTCTTTCAGCTATTCAGTCTCTGTATTTTGGAACAAACTGTAGTGCATTCAAACATTTTAAATGGTTACCTACCTGGGCACATCCTTTACGTACAAGCTCAGGTTGCCTTATTTTAAACAGTGCTTCATTTGCTAGTAACTCTGAAGTTCACACAAACAAGTTAACATTTTGCTTAAGATCATACCCAAATGCCTATTTGTATATTTGAGTCTAACTGCTAAAATGTCTTCCATTCATTTTAATGTTCTCTTCTGTTTCTGTCCATAAGTTTGAAAGATTATATAAATCCTATGTTTGTGCTTTTACCATTTTATTTGAATTACATTTCCAGTTATGAACTTCCATTTTCTGTGTTTAAAAAGACATAGCAGCTCTTTTTTAGTTTTTGCTATTCCATGTAGTCAACACCTTACATGTCCATATATAACATAGGTACTTCCCCCTGTAAACTGTGAAGACAAAGTGTTAACACAGACAGATGAGGACTTGTTTCTCCTGGTTGTCATATCTTTCAGAGGCAATAAGGATTTTAGTGTGCATGTAATCTTTGGCATGATTAGTACAGAGGCTTTGTTTTGCAGCTGCTTCTGGATGCGGTGTTTATATGTAGCTTCACTCCTCTTCTGAACAGCTGTCTTGAAGAACCACTCAATACTGACCCAGATTACTTCTGTTCTGCATCAGTGTGCACGAGTGTCTCAGTATTTTGAAAAGAGGGAAGTTCATTCATAGTTTAGAAAAAAAAAGTATATTTTTCTCTCTCTTTAATTCACAAACCTTTTAGGTGAGGTAATGAACTCAAAACGTTTCTGTACTTGCAGATGAATGAAAGAAAAACAGTATCATTAGATACATATCTACATATCAACCAGATTGTGCCTTCTGCAAGTGTAAAACACTAGAGAAAGTTTTTTTTTTATGGTAAGAGCAGTTTTCTTAAAGTGAAAATGTCAAAGCAAAGGTCACTTTCATCTTAAAAGAAGGCAAACACATTTCTAACATAATGCATAATTCTACTTACTTGTAGTCAGTGTGTTAATCCACTTTTTTAATTGTCTTAATAAACCGTACTGCTGTTTAAAGTTCATAGGCTTGGTATTGTGGCTGTGGGCAAAACTGGTCCAACTGATTTGCAATCCCCAAACACAGCCATGTTTAGGTGTTATGTATCGGGCATAGAAATAGACCCTTGATTTTCTTACTGGGGAAAAATTAAAGTCTTTCATGTTGGATCATAGGTTTAACTATTATATTCAATCTCATGTCTAATGAGGGAGAAATGTAAAGCAATCATAACATCCTTAGATCTGAAAGATCTGCCCTTAGTAATCAGCAGGACTAGATACAAGGATTTTCTAAGGTCATAAGACATGGTGGCCAAATGAGAGCTTGTTCTGTAAGGATGTGTTCAGTTCCTAATACTAGCACTGATTTGGGGGGGGGGGGGCTATGTGGCAAGCTCTAGGGTACTTGTGTTTCCCCAAGAACACAACACTACACTTTTTTGCATTCAGCTTTAAACTGTGGTTCTGGCACCATGTATTTGTACATGATAGACCCTCCTACTGTAGGATCTAGGAGTTCTTAGTAGAGCCAATGACAGCTCAAAAATTGCAGTAATTTGCAAACATGGTCAGACAGAGATCCTTGGCGTCAGCCTGGATGTTAGAGATAGATAACAAATAGGAATGTCCCCAGTACAGAGACATGGCTGACCCCACTCTTTTTATAAGTCTTTTATTGGACAGAGTGTGCCCAGTCATAATTTGATGGGTTCTACCTGTGAGCCAGTTTGTTATTTAGTAAGTTGCATATAGATCTACATTTAGTTGGACAAGTTTGTCTATAATATCTGAGTTTGGAATAGTGTCAAATACCTTGGTCTAAGGTCTGGTCTCCGTACAGGTTTGCCATCATTCAAAGCCTGAAAGGGGCAGTTTTACTTTTATTCTATAGCAGTAAATTCACTGCTGCTTATTTCTTGCTTAAGATATTATTTGACCTCACCCCCAAATCCTTAGAAATCCTAGCCCTCCTTCTCTGATTGCAAAATGCATTTTATTTGTGGAAATCCTTGATGTTCATCCCTGCCACTAAACCATATTGCAAGGTGTTTGCTATGAGGAGCACCTTTGGTAAAACAAACACTTTAGTTACATGTATCCTAGGCAAACAAAGGACAATGCTTTGTTTCAGGGAAGATATGTGACAAGGAATATGCTGTTATAAAGGTATTACCTGATAAGTGGCACATATAAATGTATTTATCAACCATTTAAAGCTGTATAATTCTGCTCTAGCCTAAACTGTCATGCCAGATTTGTTGTTATTAAGCTGTAATCCTAACCATTTAGAAGATATTTTAATATGATCTCGCAGTGAGGGAAGTGTAATGCTTAAACTGAAGAGCCAAGCAACACAATCGTGCAGGTCAGGATGTAAGGACTTGCATGATTTCCTGTAATTTTATCCCATTCTGAAGGAAGTTATTAATTAATTTTCGTAGGATCAGTGGTTATTTCTCCAATTTGCTTATACAGATGGAGATAATTAGTTCTCACTCTATGTTGACATTGTTTGGTAAATACCTTTCCTTATTTGATGCCTCTGGCCCACTAACATAATTTGTAGTGGTCCCACTTGTTGTGGATTTGGTTAACATATACAGTCTCATTTTATTGTAAATAGATTCTTAGGAGCATTGCTTGTGGCAAGAAAAGCCTTCTTGCCATAGTTTTAAGAGATTTTCATTCCATTTCTTCAGCTTGGTTTCTTTCAAAACTCTTATTTGGAGTTCAGTTTTAGCTAACCATTTTATTACTACCTAATGTTTACAATGTGTTGAAATTCCTTTCACATTCCATTATGTTACTTGAATAGGCAGAAGTGTGTACTGTTCAGATAAGTTATCTTTGTGTTTCACCAGTATTGTAGCTATACTGAAGGTGTGGGTAGTCAGTTACTGAATTTAATCAGATGCTGCTATACATGGGGAGAGCCTTTCATTTAAGATGTGGAATAGATTGTAAATAAATAATCACAAACTGGGCCAGGCAACCACTAAGATAATAGTGGAAAAAACTGCTTAAAACTGCTTTATAGACAATTCTAACTTTGATCAGAGACTTGAGGAAGACTGTAATCTGTAGTAGTTCCTAACTATACAATCTGATCTACTTCAGATTGTCCTGCCACTGAGTGTTCATATGCTCCCCTACCTACCCAAGTAATAATGCCATAATTTGCAAACACTAACACATCAGTATAATATCTTCTTCTTTCGGCTTTTCCCAGTAAGGGGTCGCCACAGCGGATCACCTGTCAGCTCATGATTGGCAGTGAAGTTTTACAGTGTCGAGTTGCCAGCCAGGCGCCCAACCTTCCACAGAAGGCACACACACACATGCACGCACTCACACCTAGGGTCAATTTAGAGTGTTCAATCAGCATGTCTTTGGGAAGTGGGAGGAAACCTATGCGACCACAGGGAAGACATGCAGACTCCGCACAGAAGGCACCCCAGCCAAGGATCGAAATGGAGAACCTCTTGCTGTGAGGTGACAACGCTAACCGCTGCACCACCGTGGCTGCCCACACTTCAGTATAATATCTGCCCCTTATAAACTTAGCAGGTGTATAACTTACAGCTGATAAGGTAGTTCCCAGAAGTAAATCCTTATATCTTATTCGTTATGCATCTTAGCAAGCAAACATCATCTGATACTGAACTATTAGATATACTGCAGGCATAGTGAAGTAGTAACTGCAGGCATAGTGAAGTAGTAACTAGTAGTTATACTGCAGGCATAGTGAAGTAGTAACTAGTAGTTATACTGCAGGCATAGTGAAGTAGTAACTAGTAATTATACTGCAGGCATAGTGAAGTAGTAACTACTAATTATACTGCAGGCATAGTGAAGTAGTAACTAGTAGTTATACTGCAGGTATAGTGAAGTAATAACTAGTAGTTATACTGTAGGCATAGTGAAGTAGTGAAGGAAAAGGAAAAGGAAAAATGTACTTTAGCATGCCTTTAGGTAAACCAGTGTGGAGAGTATATAAATACATATGTTTCTTTTCATGCCAATGCAGTATTCTGTTTATGTAAATGCCTCCATAAGACCATAAAATTCTCCATTTTTGAAGAAAAAGCTATTGTAATAAAATTAGATACAATGCCAGTATTTGTGTTGATACATATGTATTATATAACATAAAAACAAGTAGCATCCAAGCCCTAAGTTCATACATTCATAGGAGGCTAACTGCCCTAGAACCCTTACAAGCCTAGCCATATTTATCTCGAGTTGTCCCAGTGCTTGGTGGTTAGGTGAGTGATGTTTGCAGAGGTAAGAGTCTATGGTAGTTAATAACAACTTCTTCTGTACATACGGGACATGGGTACCACTCCAGGAGTGAATTTGTGATCAACCATCCATTGATTTAGGTTGCATTTGAAAAGAGTCAAGGAGGGGCTCTGTTTTACATGAAATGAAAGTCTGTTCCAGATGAGTGGCAGTCACTAGGAGATGTATCTATCTTTTCAGCATGACCTGTTCATGTCAAAGGCTAGGGTAAGATCCCTGGCATGAGTGAACCTCCTGCGGTTTGATTTACGAATGTGTATCATTTCCTTCAGTGTCAGGTCAGAGACTGCTCTGTAAGCCAGGCAAGGTCACCCCTCAGCAACCTATAGGAGACAGAATACAGTGACAAGGCTTTCAGTCTTTCCACATAAGACTTGTTTTGTGTACACTATAATTACTTGGTGAGACAACTCTGTGGTCTCTTCAGCTGTTGCAGATGTCTGGTGAGGTACATGCAAAAGGGAGCATTGTACTCAATTATTGATCTGATGAAGGCCGAGTATAATGGAATGATAGCCCCCCTGCAAAAACGTGATTTATCATATAGGAGTTTGATTTACATCAGCTCCTATGTGGCTATCATGTGATGTTTGCTGTGACAATGTCGGCTCAAATGTGTCAGTCATTTGGGTTGACATTGTGTAGGAGTGGAGAGTTGGGTTTCGGTGTTTGTTTTCATTATTGCGAACAGCAAATGTTTTCACTTTCGCAATAATGATAGTAAACCAGATATGCCACATAGAAGGACTTCCTTACTACTGTAGATACATGGTAGTCAAAGTTCAGACCCGAGTAGCCAGATCACTTACCGCTGGGGGAACTGTCTATAATGTAATTAGCCAGGATGTCAGCTTTCCCAAAGGGAATAATAATGCAATTTTATGCATTTAGCTTTAATTTGTGACTTTGACACCAATCATTTGTCTGATTTTACTCTGTCTGCAGTGTAAAACACAAAAATGACAGATGCAACCCTTCAGCAACATTTTAATGTACAAAGATTTAGTGCTTTCATCAGTGGTAACTCCGACTTCATCAGAAGAATCTGATCAGATTCTGATGAAGCGAGAGTTACCACTGACAAAAGTGTTAAATATTTGTACATTAAAGTGTTCCTGAAGGATTGCATATGTTGTGTTTTTGTTTTATTCTAAGTTTGGTGTTCATCAATAGTTTTATCTGTCTGCAGTATATTAACATTGTTGGGGGACTCAATGATTGCTCCCAATTTGCAGTTGTTAGTGAACTTGGTCAGCCACAGGCCATTCAAGCATGCCTGGACTTCTGAGATATAAATTCTGAACAGTAGGAGGACCAGCACAGAACCTTGTGGCATAAGACTGATGTCTGATCTTTTACTAAAGGTGAAGTCACCCACTTTGACAGTGTGCATCCTGTCAGTGAGATAGTTGACTACCCCATCTGGTAATGTAGGGGTTAATGCCTAAATGGGAGAGTTTCTCTATAATACCTGAGTGGGGATTATGCCAAATGCCTTGCCTATGTCAAGAAAGGTAGTATCCACTGTCTTTCTGTCATCCAGGGCATTGGTGACTTTCTCTAAGAGGTCAACCAAGTTTAACAGGCATGATACTTTAACGAATCTGAATTGGGTTGGGTCCAGAGTATGGAGATTGCATATGTTTTTGTTAATAAGGTCCATAATGATTCCTTCCATGGCCTTACAGATGAGACTAGTCAAGCTTAAAGGCCTCTAATTCCCAGGGTCGGCTGATGGTCTCCCTTTATGCAGAGGAATTACTATTGCTGTCCTCCATTCTGCCGGAACATAGCCAGTTTTCAAGCTGTGGTTAAACAGGGATCTAAGTGCGTCTGCTAGGTCATGTTTTAAGTTGTTTAAAAGGTGACCTGGGATCCTGTCTTGTCCCATTGATGCCATGTTTTTGGCCTTTGACAGTGTCAAGATGACCTGGTCTCTTGAGGTATACACTGGGGGATCACTGGAGGGATTGAGGGATGAATTTTTTTCCAAATCTGTCAGCAAACAGGTTGGCTATTACCTTCAGATGAGTATGGGCAGTGCCATCTGCAACCAGTTCATTGCATAACTGGGTATTCCCATTTAGATTCTGCACATAGTTAAAGAATGTCTTGTGATTATCCTTAGCTAAGGAGGCTATTTTTGCTTCATAGTTAATAGTGAAGGACTTGACAAGATCTCTAATTGTTTGTTTAAGCTAGAGAGGTATTTCTTCCCATGCTGAGCCAGTTTCCTCTTCTTCTTGGATATTAGCTTATTTCTCTTGTTGTATAGTCTGCTTATACTAGACATCCACCAGGGTGGCTTGTTTTTTCAGCAAGATCTGGTTTTAATTCAGTCAGGTACAGCCAATGCTGTGCAACTTCTTAAGTGGTTATACACCTCTTCATAGGTGTCCGTATTAACTGCATTTGAGGGGGCTTTGAAACTTCTTCTACCATCACTTAGTAAGAAGTAATTTGTCTTAGACAAATTCTTAAGCATTTTTGAGTTTGATAGGGTATCTGGTCTTATCATTACATCAAATGAGACTGATTTATGGTCCAATCTTACCAGGGAGAACATCACATGGGGAGGGGACTGCAGTGCTCTCTCATGTTAGTGAGTACTATGTCCGGACATTTGAACCTCTTGTGGGTGTCCTGAATAGCTGTTCCAGAGCATTTGCATTGACAAAGTCCAAGAACCTCTGAGTCAGCATGTTTATGGTCATGTATGTTTCTCAGTCGAAGGTAGAAAAATTAAAATCAGCCATGAGTAAGATGCTGAGCTGTATGGCAAGTAACTCCAGTAAGACCAAGTATGTGATATGCTTTTCCTGTTTCATGGTGGATGACTTATAGCTAGGTATGATGTGGTAGAGGATTTTGCCTATAGTTAATTGGACATGCAGTAGCTCAAGTGAGTCACACTGTTTTACAAGTCTCGAGGTGTACTTACCCTTAATGAAGATGGATCTTTTGGCAAGTTACTAGTGAATACCTCCAAATATGTGGGTTTATGTGTCATGTCCTTATTTAGTGTGGGAAGTGTGTGTGTGTGTGTGTGTGTGTGTGTGTGTGTGTGTGTGTGTGTGTGTGTGTGTGTGTGTATGTGTGTGTGTGTGTGCGTGTGTGTGCGTGTGTGTGTGTGTGTGTGTGTGTGTGTGTGTGTGTGTGTGTGTGTGTGTGTGTGTGTGTGTGTGTGTGTGTGTGGGTATGTGTGTGTGCTGACAACCTGTTTATTTTTTTTTTGCAAGGTCAGTAAGTGGTCTGAAAGTATGGAAGGCATTGTAGCCCTACACAGCTGGGGTGCTTCCCATGCCTTTGAACTATGTCTTGGTGACTGTACAGATGTCAGTATCTTCCAAAGCGAGGAGTGCTTCAAGGGAGTGCAGTTTCAACTCCTAGCAGTAAGCAGCAGTACCTTGAGTTTATCTAGAGAGGATTTTGTTATGTTGGGAGGTTGGTTATTTTGACACTGCCTAAAAAAGGCACACTAGGAGTGGCTGATGCATTTGCCAGTATCCAAAATCCTAGAGGAGACAGGTGCAGATCATGTCTGGCAAAGTAGCATGATCAGTTGACCATGTCGTCCCAGGCTGACTGATATTGGATCCCCTTGGACTGACAACAGAAGCTAAGCCAATTGTTAAAGTAAATAATTTTTTTTGTTTTTATTGTGGCATCATCCTTGGTGTAGGTAGAATGCTGCTTAAGGCTAGGCTTATACCTGCCTGTGACACATAATCTGAGACCTCAGTCATGTCTCTCTTCATATACTTCAATGAGGTACAGCTCACGTCATTCTTACCCACATAGACGATGAAAGAGTCATACTGGTATTTGTGGTTGAGTGACTTGATAGATACTGGCACCTGACAGGCAGTTAACCATAACCCACTCCTTATCCAACCTGGTGAGGGGAACATCCATCTGTCTCACAAAGAAGCCCCCTGTGATCAATACATTAGATATGGGCTTATTTATTGAGACACTGGTGTGCATATTATTATGTGTTGTGGTTGTTTTTTGCATTGTTATATGTGTAAGTGATTTCTGTTTGGGAGGTCTCTGATCTTTTAGCAAGTTACTAGTGAATACCTCCACATATGTGGGTTTGTGTGTGTGCGTGCATGTGCGTGTGCGTGTATGCGTGTGTATGTGTGTGTGTGTGTGTGTGTGTGTGTGTGTGTGTGTGTGTGTGTGTGTGTGTGTGTGTGTCTGTGTGTGTGTGTGTGTTTGTGTGTGTGTTGACAACCTGTTTGGCTATCAATTTGTCCTTATGTGAGTCTTGCCTCCAATTTCATAGTGTAACTACATCTCTTATGTAAAGTATTTGTTTGTTTCAGGAGCAAGTGGTTGTCAGCTTACATGAGACAATTGCTGCATTACATAAGGATGCCTATGTCTATAAGGCTGATCAAAGAGATGATGAAAAGCTGCCCATCCATGATAACAGGCTGTTATTGTATGTTTTATTAGGAAAGGGAATGGGTTAATTTGACAGGACTGTGCTGGAAGCTCCAAGACTACAAAAGGGATCGATACCTTGTGTAGGGTAAGGTTAATCAATAAGGCAATGCTGCTTAGTGCACAACTGAGCTGCTCCTAGAGCAGCAGAAAAGCTTCAAAGTGTTTCACTGACAGCTGTTTAGGGAAAAACTGAGCTTCTAGGCTTTTGCATCTGTACAAGGGCACTGCTAACTACCGTTGCATGAAGATCAGTACCAAACAAACATGAGGCTTAAATATAAGCAAAGAAAAACAAGTTTTAAGCTAACTGTTCAATCAGGAAAGAACACAATAAGCCTTCCACCGGCAATCCTTAACTTAGACAAGGTAGAGCACACTTCTGCCACAAGGGTGCAGGAAAACACCTTATTAATCTAGAATAGCTGGTTTGGAGCCCAAGATACAATGTAATATGGTGCAATTACCTACTTAAAGCAGCTGCTGACAATACAATTTTTTTTTTAATTGTTGAAGTATAGTCACAGTGTATAAGAGAAGTGCAAAAAGGTACTTAGAACCCTTTAGTGTGCTTTGCAGCTTAGATAGACCACGTAAACACCTACTGCCACTAGATGAATAATCCCATCCTCCGAATGTAAAAGCATAGTAAAGGAGTGTTAACTGTATTAAATGATGTTGGTTGAGGAAAATAAAAACATGAGCTCATTTTGGTTTTAAATCGATATATTTCCATATCCTGTTTTACGATAAAAGTTCTTATTTAATTATGAAGTCAATGAATTATGCATAAAGAGCAGTTAACCCGGTTGCGCAGAAGATACAATCTCATTAATTGACATTGAAATGGGTGATGCTCCAATCTAACGAGTTTCTTTTTTTCTGTAAATCTACCATAGTTATATCAGGCCCACTAAATTACATTTTTCTCCTGGGTGGGTACATTATTTACAAAGACCTGTTCTGCCATAGCAAAAAAAGCCTTTGTCTAGCTACCCCTTGCTTTGCAAGCTTGTAAATGGGTCTGTCAATCACGTTTTCATTTTTGGGGACTGGTGATTTAATCATTTTAGCATTACCTAGGCAATCTCTTTGTTTTCAAAATTTAAATTACTAGTTTTAGCAACTTTTGCATATATATATATATATATATATATATATATATATATATATATATGTGTGTATATACATACATATATATATATATATATATATATATATATATATATAAGCACTTTACTATCTCAAAATACTGAAATATCGAATTTCAGTATCTCGAGATGAAAGTGGCAAAAGTGCAGTTGAGCGAAACTACACTTGATCGAATTCAAAGTCCCAAATTCACAATTGTCGTGACGCGGTACGTGGGATTTGCTGTGTTTGTAAGGTGCGGTGTGCTGTGGGATATGGTTTGCCTGCCATTGTGTGGATGTATGTGGATATTCAGGTAAGTGCTGTTTTTTTAAGGGGTTTGGGTAGGGATTTGAGTGTATGTGAGTGTGTTGGGAAGTTTTAGGTGTAGGTAGGTAGGTTAGAATGTGAGTGTGTAAGTGTTGAGAGTGGTGGTGTTTGTATGCATGTGGTGAGTGTTTGTGCAAGGGGAATATAGAGTATGTAGTGGTGGGTTTAGTATCTTTGTCTTTTTAGTGCAATCTTGGAATTAGTGTATATAAGTAGCAGGGGTGTGGGGCACAGATCCCCACATGGGGGGTGCAGGGGGGTTTGCACCCCTGCTTATATGTAGAGTAGGTGTGTGTGTTTGTGTTGTTGTTTTTGTGTGTGTTTTGTTGTTTTGTTGTAGTGTGGGGAGTAAGGTGCATATATATGTGTGGTGGAGGGTGTATTTAAAATTCACGATTTTGAATTTCATGCTTTTGGGGTTTCGATATTGTGAATGCTCGGCTTTATAGTCTCGAGATACTGAAATTCGAGATTTCAGTGTTTCGATATTATAAAGTGAATCTATATATATATTCTAGTTTAAATTGTGGACTTACCAGAACGTTGAGTCACTTAACAGTGAGACGACAACAGCAAATGTTTAAAACAGTTAACAACTGGAACAACAAATTTTGCCTGTGGGAAACTAACCACTTGGCCACCACTAACGACCACAACATCATAAACAAATTAAACCCACCACAGTAGTGGGGCTCACATCCCACACCCCCTACCTAACTGTACCAACTCCAAGATCACACTATAGTGGAGAAAAGGGCAAAGGTCACCATGGTGGCCAAGTGGTTAGTTTCCCGGAAGTGAAATTCAGCCTTCTGGGAGTTCACTGTTTTAAACCTTCACTGTTGTTGTCTTGCTGTTATGCAAGTTGATGTTCTGGTAAGATGATGATTTCAAGGGGAACCATATATACAGGCACTGTGTGGCAATGAAGAGTTACCAAATAGCTGGGTAACTACAGCAGAGCTAGTAAGGGAGACGTCTAGAAAGGTGCTTGGTATGACATCTGGACAGAGGAAGAACGACAAGGAGACATAGTGGTGGAATGAGGAAGTACAGGAGAGTATACAGAGAAAGAGGTTGGCAAAGAAGAAGTGGGACTGACAGAGAGATGAAGAAAGTAGACAGGAGTATAAGGAGATGAGGTGTATGGCAAAGAGAAAGGTGGCGAAGGCTAAGGATAAGGCATATGAAGAGTTGTATGAAAGGTTGGACACTAAGGAGGGAGAAAAAGACCTGTACTGATTGGCTAGACAGAGGGACCGAGCTAGGAAAGATGTGCAGCAGGTAAAGGTGATAAAGGATAATGAGGGAAACATACTCACAAGTGAGGAGAGTGTGCTGAGGAGATGGAAAGAGTACTTTGAGGGGTTGATGAATGAAGAGAATGAGAGGGAGAGAAGGTTGGATGATGTGGGGATAGTGAATCATGAAGTACAATGGATTAGCAAGGAGGAAGTAAGGATAGCTATGAAGAGGATGAAGAATGGAAATACTGTTGGTCCAGATGACATACCTGTGGAAGCATGGAGGTGTTTAGGTGAAATGTCAGTGGAGTATTTAGCCAGATTGTTTATTGAAATCTTGGAAAATGGGAGAATGCCTGAGGAATGGAGAAGAAGTGTTTTGGTACCAATTTTTAAGAATAAGGGTGGTGTGCAGAGCTGTAGTAACTACAGGGGGATTAAATTGATGAGTCACAGCATGAAGTTTTTGGAAAAAGTAGTGGAAGCCAGGTTAAGAAAGGACATGATGATTAGTGATCAGCAGTATGGTTTCATGCAAGGAAACAGCACTACAGATGCGATGTTTGCTCTGAGAGTGTTGATGGACAAGTACAGAGAAGGTCAGAAGGAGTTGCATTGTGTTTTTGTAGACTTTATTGAAAGCATATGACAGGGTGCCTAGAGAGGAGTTGTGGTATTGTATGAGGAAGTCAGGAGTGTCAGAGACGTAGGGAAGACTGGTACAGTATATGTACGAGGGAAGTGTGACAGTGGTGAGGTCTGCGGTGGGAGTGACTGATGCATCTAAGGTGGAGGTGGGATTGCATCAAGGATCAGCTCTGAGCCCTTTCTTATTTGCATTGGTGATGGACAGGTTGACAGATGAAATCAGACAGGAGTCCCCATGGGCTATGATGTTTGCAGATGACACTGTGATCTCTAGTGAGAATAGCGAACAGGTGGAGATGACCCTGGAGATATGGAGATATGCTCTAGGAGAAGAGGAGTGAAGTCAGCAGGACTAAGACACAATATATGTGTGTGAATGAGAGGGAGGATAGAGGAATGGTGAGGATGCAAGGAGTAGAGGTGGCAAAGGTGGATGAGTTTAAATACTTCGGATCAATAGTTCAGAGTAATGGTGAGTGTGGAAGAGAGGTGAAGAAGAGAGTACAGGCAGGATGGAGTGGGTGGAGAAGAGTGTCAGGAGTAATTTGTGACAGACGAGTACCAGTAAGAGTGAAAGGGAAAGTCTACAAGAGGGCAGTGAGACCAGCTATGTTATATGGGTTGGAGACAGTGGCATTGACAAAAAGGCAGGAGTTTGAGCTGGATGTGGCAGAGTTAAAGATGTTAAAATTTGCACTGGGTGTGGCAAGGTTGGACAGGATTAGGAATAAGTATATTAGAGGGTCAGCCCAGGTTGGAATGTTTGGAGGCAAAGCCAGAGAGGCAAGATTACATTGGTTTGCACATGTGCTGAGGATGGATGCTGAGTATATTGGGAAAAAGATGCTAAAGATGAAGCTGCCAGGTAACAGGAAAAAAGGATGGCCTAAGATAAGGTTTATGGATGTGGTGAGAGAGGACATGCAGGTGGTTGGTGTGACAGAGCAAGATGCAGAGGACAGGAAGAAATGGAAACAGATGATCCGCTGTGGCGACCCCTAATGGGAACAGCCGAAAGAAGATGATGAATGATATATATACATGTATATATATATATATTTATTTATTCCGTGATGTTTCAGAGTCTTTATATAGCAGTAGATCTCAAAGTCTTCCTTCCAGCAAAGGTAAGGCTTTTCTTTTTGTGAACAATGGTACACTGTAATCAGGCACAGTTCTTACTGGATGACCAGCTATTTTGAGATTAGTATTCAGGTCCCTGACATTCCTTAAAATGCATTCCCTGCCATTAAAATCCAAATATTTGAAAATAAAGTGTCTTTGGTAAAGAGTATTTTCTTACCATGACTTTACCCTTAGTAAAAGGATGTATATAAGATGAACTTTTCATAATATTACTACAATAATTGTAGTTATAACAAGGACATATGCCAACCCAATTACTTTTTTTCAAACTCATTCTTGTTATTCAATTGACTTCTCAATTATTCATTCATTCATTTATTTATTTATTTATTTATTCATTTATTTATTTATTTATTTATTTATTTATGTATGTTTTTGAAATGTAAATGATGGCACATCCCTTAATATCTATTTACTGTCTTCATTAACTGTAAGAATTGGCCAGTTATGTTTACCTTAACATATTTGTTTAACATTTCTAGAATAGGTTAAAGGCACTCGTAAATTTCATGACTTTAAAAATCCTGGTTTGATGTTGTCTCTATTACCTGTGCCAAAAATGGAGCAACTATAATCAATATCTGTAATAAAATATCTTGAGCATTTTTTTCTACTGCTCAATACTAATGCCAACATATTGTGAGGTTCTACTTGGAAAATGAAAGCAATTATATTTATTCATTTGCAGTTTGATTACCGGGGAAGTCCACTGGGCCCAGAGATCCAGTTTTCAGTGGAGGCCCGAGGAGAAAAGCTCCATGAAACAGATTACAGTAAAGATAGCAGCCCAATAAAAATAAGAGTACAAGTACAAATACATATCAAATACAAAACATGAGCAATATTGCCCATAGTCAAAAAATATTGTGCAGATACATTTTAACAAATTCACACAGTTAAAGTCAAAAGCTATTTACAATATTTGCAGAGTGTGAGAGATCATATGGGAATTATCAATATAAGGTTATAGCCAGCTATAAGGTGCTTAGGAACTCAGGAGGATACCCTCCCAGGGCCTTTTGTTAAAGACTTCTAGGTAGGGAGAATGCAGTTACATTTCCATTTGGAGGAGCGGTAGGTGTAAAGCTGAGATTTGAAGTTGTTTGTGTTTGACATTGTCCTTAGTGTGGAAGGGAGAGAGTTTCATTTCTTACCTAAGGAGAAGGAGAGAAGTTGTCCAGCAGGACATTTAGGTTTGTAGACAGTAATTAAGTTTTGGTGTTCAGATCTGAGAGTTCTGTTTGGGGTGTATGGGGGAAGGATGTTAGTTAGAGCACGGCATTTGGTTGGATTAAATATTAGTCTATGTGCTGTAGTGAGCTGGAGGAAGTCCAGGTAAAGTGTGAATTCTAACCAGTTGAGGGATTAGAGGGTAATACAGTGATGAAGGGAATGTTTGGCTTTGGTGGCAAATTTACAAATTTTGTTATAACAGCTTTCAAGTTTGAAAGTGATGAAAGAGGATAGATTAGTTAGTAACAGGGCACCATACAGAAGGGAGGGAAGGAGGTAACAGGAGCCCAGAGTATGCCTGGTAGAAGTAGAGAGGAAGTGGTTGTTCCTGTATAGCATACCTAGTTTTTGGTGGGTTTTCTTTATATTTTGCTGAATATGGATGTCGAACTTGAGGTGTTTGTCTGTAGTTACACACTGAGTAGTTTGGCAAAGGGAACAACTTAGATTGGGGAGTTGCTTTGGCTAAGGACTTGGAAGGAATTTTTATCAAAAAAGAATGATTTTGAGGGTGTGAATGGTAGTATTTTAGATTTGTTAACACTGAGAGAAAGGTGATTTGAGCACATCCAGATCTCAGTAATTGAGAAGGCAGTCGGTGTTTTAGACAGGAGTTCAGGGAGGTTAGAGACAGAGCAGACAAGGGTAGAGTCATTTGCATATTGGATAACTTTGGCATTAGGAATAGCAGAGTGAAATTTATTGATAAAGATATGGATAAAGATAGTAAACAGCATTGGTCCGAGGATGGACCCCTGTGGTACTCCTATAGGGGTGGGTAAGAAAGTTGAGGTGCCTTTTTTTCCATTTTCCATATAAAAATGAATACAAGAAAAAATATGTATTTTGACAGAACAAGTATGCATCTTTCATTTATGTTTAATAACATAAAAAGTCAGTTCATTGGAGTATCGAGACTAACCAGTGATGATGATGATGATGGTTTAAAGCAGACCTGTGAACCTTTGAAATCTGAGTTTTTAGCTAGAGGGTATCAAAGAGAATTATTAGAAAAAATACTGAAAGCATTTTATTATAAAGATCAACTATAGGTGCTTGTTTATTGTTAATTATTATGCTGTTTTGTTCTTTATATAGAAAAGTACTCATTGTCACTGACAAGTTTTAATTGGCTTTAACCAAATCAACTGTTTTTTTTTAACATTTACTTTAAGTGATATAGAACGTAGAATTATTCTTAGATATAGTTTTAAGACTGGACAACCATGCAAAATGTTTTCACAGCAACATTTACAAGAAGTACACTTTTGCCAACAGTAATCTGCATTACAGCAGTCAACACCCCCAGCACATGAATTGGAATGTAAACTGTGGGCAGTTTATTAGCGCAGACTAATAGGTACTGACAAAGTGTTCTTTTTTGAAATAGAGGCATTAAACAAGTGTTTTTGGACAGGGATTAGCTTAAACAAAGACTAGAAAACATTATGAATGAAGTTAAAGTTAAAAGGTGGGTGAGATTTCAACCCATTTTAATTAAAGGTTACACTTTCATGGATAAAACAACAACTGGTCTTTTATATATTTGGGTTTTCTTTTACCAGTTTGTACTGATATGAAAAATATCAAACACATTATTGTAAACAAATGGAAGACAATCACTAGTAACACAGATTTGGAGGATATTATAGGACTCAACCTAAGTTTACTTATAAAAGAGCTTGGAATATTAAAACACTAACGGAGAGACAACAAAGTAGTTCTATTATTAATAACAATGAATATTTATTATTTATATATTGACATTTGTTGACCGGTAAGTCTGACTTGAACAACAGCTCTTTTTCAGCAGACAGCCGAGGAGAAAAGTTCCAATCAAAAACAGGAAACAAAGGTACATAGCATGGATATATATACAAATGAGCAAATTGCGTCTAGTCTTAAGCATTCATATTACAAAGTTCAAAAATGTCATGGCAAGCATACGAAATAACATTTCAAAAATAATGCACCATATATGCAACATAAGTAGAGTACAGTTTTTACATAGAGTAGTACATAGAAAATAATTTGAGGGATCATGGGAAAAGGAAAAAATGGAAGATTTACAGGCATATAGTATATGTAAGGGATAGAAACCCCATGTGACAGGCCCTGGGCTAGAGAGCCGTTTAGAGTAAGCTGATAGAAACCCCATGTGACAGGCCCTGGGCTAGAGAGCCGTTTAGAGTAAGCTGATAGAAACCCCATGTGACAGGCCCTGGGCTAGAGAGCCGTTTAGAGTAAGCTGATAGAAACCCCATGTGACAGGCCCTGGGCTAGAGAGCCGTTTAGAGTAAGCTGATAGTGGAGAAGAAGCACCTTTTTAATCACAGTAACAGAAAGCACAGAGACGAAGGCATCATGTAAAGAAACTACAGAAAAAAGAGAGAATATGTGTCAGAACATGCAAATAAAGAAAATACAGACAGAAAAGAGAGAGTAATGAGTGACAGAAACTGTAAGGAGAGAGGGAAGATATCTTGGGATGACGTGTACAGGAAGAAGATTGCGTAAGAATGCAGGTTATGTTATGAAGGGTTCTTTCATTGGCAGAAAAATGGAGGATTATGTTATGTAGGGTCTTTACATAGGCAGGAGCAGGAACTGTCAATGTGTTCCTTAAGAGTAGTTTTAAAGGACTTAGGGTTAGTGATATATTTGACACTTAATAGTAGTTTATTCCAGGTATTAGCTACTGAATACTATATAGGAGTTTGCCCATACTTTTGGTGGGCTTATGGACTTGTAATAGGTGCTGCAGGGAGCTAAGGAGAGGATGGTTTGGAATGTAAGGTTGGATTAAGGTAGAGAGGGAGGGGCATGACGAGGGTTCATGAAGGATAGAGTGTGCCATGAGAAGCTGGGGAAGTAGTATTTGATGATGAAATTCCAGCCACTTTAGTTTTTTAGAGAAGTGTAGTGGTGCCTACGATAAGGCTGGTTGGAGGCAAATCTTGCAGTTTTATTGTAGGTAAGTTCCAGCTTGTATAGGAGATTGGATTGATGATTTGTGAGTATAGGGGCAGCATAGGGAAGTGTGGGAAGTAGGAAAGCTTATGTAAGGGAGAGTCTTGCTGCATTTGTGAGGAATTTTTTGTGCCTATATAGCAGACCCAGTTTTTGATGTGTCTTTTTAATGCAATGCTGCATGTGGAGGTCAAATTTCAGTTGGTTATCAATTTGAACGTTAAGAAGTTTAGTATGAGCTTCAATGCAGATGGTTGTGTTGTTGAGGGAGGAGATAGTAAAGGTGGCTTTGTGATGTTGTAGAGCTGTAGGGAGGAATAGGACAAGATTTTTCTTTCTTTGGGTTAAGTAGTATTTGACAGTGCAGTGGTATAGCGGTTAGTATTGTCACCTCACAGCAAGAGGTTCTCTGGTTCAATTCTTGGCTGCGGTGCCTGTGTGGAGTCTGTCTGCCCTTGCTGCATTCGTGTGGGTTTCCTCTGGGTGCTCCAGTTTCCTCCCATGTTCCAAAGACATGCAGTAGGTGGATTGGACACTCAAAATTGGTCCTAGGTTTGAGTGTGAGTGTGTGTGTGTGTGTGAGTGTGTGTGTGTGTGTGTGTGTGTGTGTGTGTGTGTGTGTGTGTGTGTGTGTGTGTGTGTGTGTGTGTGTATGTGCGTGGTGCACCACCTGAGGATAGTTGGGCCTTGGGCTAGCAACCTGACCTCATAAAACCTTTACCTGCTACAGAAACAATGAGTGCTGAAGGGCACTCATTGCCCGATGTGCTGCATGCAGATGACCAAATTCAGGATCAAGGAAGTAGTCATTGGTTAGAAGTAAGCCATTTTATGACTGAATGAAGGGACTTTTGAGTGAGGGTATGGTGGTGAGTGATGTTATCAGAGCAGGAGATGATTGTAGAGTTGTCGGCATATTGGACAATGGTAGAGAGTGGACAGGGGGAGTGGAGTTCATTGATAAAGATATTGAAAAGTAGGGTTCCAAGGATGAAACCTTAAGGTACCCCTGTTTGAATGGGTAAGAAATGAGAGTAGTTAGATTGTCATTTTACTGCTTGGAATCTATTGGATAGGTAACTTGAGAACCAGGATAATGTGGAGTTGGAGAGATTAAATGACGTTAGTTTGGTTGGACATACTTTATGGGATATGGTATCAAATCCTTTAGAGAGATTGGGAAACAAGCAGGAGACTAACTTGTTATTATCATGGGATTTTGCAATAGGATCTATGAAGGATGTCAGAGTGGTAGCAGTACTACGTTTTGGCTGGCAACCGTGCTGTGTAGGTGTGAGAAGATTTTTTTGTAGGAGGTAATCAAGAAGCTGTTTATGGATGCATTTTTCTAGGCTTTTGGACAGAAGAGATAAGATGACAATTTGTCTAAAGTTAGAGGGGTCAGTGGAGCTGCTGCCTTTGTGCAAGAGAATAACACAGAATTTTTTTCATATGTTGGGCACTGTGTTTTCCTTAATGAATCCGTTGAGCAAGATGGAGATAGGGAGAGCGATAGGGTTGGCACAAATTTTTAAGAATTCTGGAGGAAGATTATCAGCTGGTGGACAGCAAGTTTTGAATTTGCTCAGAAGAGATTTAATATAGACTGTAGGGATATGTTTAAGAGAAAAGATGGGAGATGTAGTAGGTGTAGAGGGAGAGGGTTGAGTGATATTGTTTTTTATTGTAAGGTTGCGGACTGTGTCAATGAAGAAAGTATTTAGAAAGGAAGCAGTGTTAGTGGAAAGCTAGGACAGTGGTTGTGCGATGATGGGTTTCCAGGATGTAGTAGCATATAGTACTTACCTGTGTTACTCAATTAAATATTGCAATAAATGTACCTTAATAAGGGTATATTAATACAGGCACCAACACAGTTTTAAAACATAACTTTTTATTAACAAGAGGTTCAACTGTAAGTCAGAAGGTTTAGTTTATTTAGCTACTTGTTCCTGTGAGAGCTTCTATATAGGTAAAACTATTAGAATCCTCTAGCAGAGAATATAAGAACATGTTGTTGCTATTAGAAAAAGACATTTGACAAATGCCTTCATGAAACACACTGTAGGTTGTAAGGATTTTAAGAATTTTTCTTTCTTTGTCGATTTTGTGAAAAATAGCCAGTTTATTCGAAATTTTAGTAATATGCTTGAATGCAAAGAAGTTAATTGGCAGGTTCTTCTTGCAGTAAATAAGTGTCATGGTTTAAATGGTGTAGTCAATGTAATGTGTATTTTTAAAGCACAGCATGTTTCATCATTTATATATTGTTTTTACTTTTAATATAACACTTAGTTTTATGTTTTATATTGTATTTAATGCTTAAAAGAATAATCGATGATTGAGTAATTGAGTGTGGATATGTTGTGTCATGTGATTTGACACTGTTTGAAATGATTGTTTGGATGTATTGTAAGTTCTAATGAACTTCTGCCTTTTATTAAATGAATGAAACTACTAAACAAAGTTTATATGCAATCTTTTATTTTCTTATTCCTGTTGTGGTGTTCATTTTTGTCTTCAGGTTCGTACACTGTCACTGAGTGCTAATAGGCTGGCACTGGATGGTATAATGGCACTAGGCTGGCACTGGATGGTATAGTGGCACTAGGCCGGCACTGGATGGTGTAATGGCATTAGGCTGGCACTAGATGGTATAATGTCACTAGGCCGGCACTGGATGGTGTAATGTCATTAGGCTGGCACTGGATGGTATAATGGCACTAGGCCATCAATGGATGGTATAATGGCACACAGTGATACTGCAAAGCAATATGTGATAGGCAAGTGGGTAAATGATATAGCAGGAAGTTTTACTTGTTTTAGGCGCCTAATAGAGGATACAATTATTGGAAGCTGAGAGATACGAGATTTATGTGAGGTACCTGGCAGGATTGCAAGTTTTTATCCTATCTAATCAAAAGTATAAGTAGTAGTAATGGGATCAGTAGCTAATTTGCAAAACCTAGCAGAGGGATGTCAAATTTTACTCTTTCTAGTTCAAATAGGAGTGTACAAGGTTATCCACTTGGTAGACTAAAGAGCACAGAAACAATAAATATTGGCAATAAAGTGGCTTAAGATGTTGAATGGAAAATATATAACCCCTTTTCTGTTGTTAAAGGAATTTAGATGAGATCAAATCTGGTAGAACAGGTAAAATAGGGTAAAACAGGGAAGCTATGGCAATAACCAGATTTCACCTCAAATGACTTGCATGTAAGGAGTACATTGTTCATCACAAGTACAGAGGTATGCAGCTCATAAAGGATTACACAGCAGCAAAGTAGCCAGTCAGTGACAGTCTGTATACTATTCCTGGGGATTGGGATTTGACACAGCAGAGTACAGACAAGTTATTTTCAATCATGAAGTAATTTAATCAGTACAAGCAGTTATGTAAAAAATCATACCTCATGTAGTTAGAGAGAACAATGGTCAAATAAAATTAGTTTAAATTAATTACATGCTTAGTTATCAAGGAATTAACAGTTTGGTCAAGTCCGTTAGCCAGCAATCACAGCAGAAAACCCTGGTTATACAGTTCCTTGTAGCCCAGGAAAGTGGAGGTCAGAGACACACTGATCACAGCATTTTAAACAGTGATAATCATAGCCAGTCAGACAATCAATAACAGCCTGTGTATTGTTCCTATTGATCAAGATTTTGCTCCGTGTGCAACAAAGGTCCTTCTTCTTACAAAGTAACTTAAACAGCACAGGTAGTTTTATAAGCAGCAACACATCTTGGAGATAGATAGGGAAAAACAGAATAATAAAACTCAGTTTTTTACACATTTGTTAGCCAGGTAAACCCAGTGGATATGGATGTCTGTTTTCAAAAGTAAACCAGGAGTGTTGTCTGGTTAACTGATGCTCAGAATCACATGGTAGACAAATAGAGATTGAAAGAATCAACCCATATATCCTAGCTTTCAGGGAAGAGCTTGTTACCAACTCAGAGCCTTACTCTTCTGTGCTGACTGCCTGACAGCTTCAGATTAACTCAGTTCCCTGGTGGGTGAGTGATAGGTAGCTTGGTCAAGCCCATTAGCCGTTAATCACAGCAAGAGATCTGGTCTACAGCTCAGTGTAGGCCAGCCAAGTAGAGCAGAGTGGAATGCAGTTCTCAACAATTTAGAACACAGAGCAGTGCAATTCTCAACAAATTCAACAGCAGCAAAGAATGCCAATCAATGTGCAGCTATGTACTAATCCTGTGAGTGGGATTTCACACAAGGTTTAGACAAGTTATTTTCTCTCACAAATGTAAGCGTTTGCAGTTAGAGAAAAAAAGAAAAATAGTTTAATGCTTTCCTTGGTGATCAAAGAATCGGCAGTTTGGTCATGTTAGGTAGCGGGCAATCACAACAGGTGGCCTGTTGTGCTTCCTTTTAACTACTACAGTATAACAATAGTAAAGTAAGGAATCATAGCACTCATTGGATGTTCAAGTCTACTGAGTCTTATGACCATTATGCCTTGCAAGTTAGCACCCAAGGCTGCACCTCAGATCAGATTTGACTGGCAGTCCCTTCTGGCTATAAACCTATATTTGCTACTGTCCTGTAGACTATGGTTATCTAGAAAAAGTACAAGCCTTTCTGTCTTGCACAATGGTGCCACACTTGCTGCATTCCAATCATCTGGCACTTTCTCTAGTCAATGATGATCCTTTAAATGCCTCTGTTGGTGGTGGGGGAGGGAAGGGAGGTTATATCAGCATGCTTTTTAGATTTCTGAGGACTCTCAGACGCAGCCAATCTGGTGCTTTGGCTTTATATTTCCTAAAGGCAGACAGTTCCCTTCCCACTTTCCCATCTCTAAACGTGTGCCTTTATTATTTTGTTAACATTTAGCTTTCCCTCTCTTCTGCATTGCACCCTCCCCTTGCTTTCCTGTGCAAAGACTGAAGCAAAATATTTATTCAGTATTTCATGCTTAGTATCCCTCTCTTCTGCATTGCACCCTCCCCTTGCTTTCCTGTGCAAAGACTGAAGCAAAATATTTATTCAGTATTTCTGCTTTCCCCCCAGGATTCTTTAATCACTCAAATGATTGATAAACCCTACTTAATTCTGTCTCTCTCTTTGCCCTAATTTTGGTAGGAATCTAAAAAGGCCTCATTTCCTTTATTTATGCCCACTGCTAACTATCTTTCCACTTCCTCCTTTTCGGCCTTTACCATCATTGTTCCCTATCATTTAGTCTCCTTCTATTATGCTTCCTCCATCTCTCCACAATTGTACGTTCTATCATCTGCCCTAAGTGCTGGCCTCTCATTACTATGTAGCTTCATTGGCCTTCCTCTCTTTTAGTCTTTTTGCCTCTTTATCACAAGATTGTCTACAGCTCTGAGAACAACCATCTCTGACCCTTTTACATGGTTTGTTTACTCCCACTGTTTTCTCCCAGTCTCCCAAAAACCATGGAAGGCACTGTGGTATGTATGCCTCCTTTTTGTGTATTACTGATTTTATTTTAAGTATCTGGATCACACATTCTGGTGTTTGCTCATCTACTGGTGCATTCCTGGTACAGTCTGAAACAAAACCAGATCAGACATTGTCTTATAAACCACAGGTCAGTGCCAGTTGACTTATAAGAATTAAAATATAATAGTATCTCCTCAAGTTTTTCTCAAAGCCATAGCTATGTGAAATTGGTGGCTGCCCTGGATGCAAACACTTAGTGGTATAGTCGGCTTTGCAGAGGTGGTGTTGTTCTGACCCTTCAAGTCATTTGTGCATTCACTGGCATTCAGCATAAGTGCTGATTGGTATACAAGCAGTATTGATAATGCAAATATTTGATGTTTTTCAATGGGCTTCTGATGCTGCAGTACTGAAAAGCAATAGTTCAGGGAACACCCAATGAGGGATTCCCTATGGTGCTATTTACACCACCTGTAGCTCTAGTCTTTATGAACAGTTAAGGTATTTATACTCTTTCTGATTTTCTTGTAAAGACTTGTTTACAGTTCAAGTTACTTCATGTGCCTTGTTTGAGGGTGACAAAATACAATATTACTTTCACTATTAAGGTTAGACCAGAAGTTATACAATGTCCTCTCTGCAGTGATAAGGCAAAACATTTAGAATTAAAGGGATACCGAATATGCTTTTCTAACTTGGTTGAGACAGTCTGGCTAAGGTTTAAAATTTGTCTATCACTGTCCATAGATCATTAAGATTAATGATTTGTCTTTCATAATAACAAGTTACACCCTTTTGCCAAGTTTTGTAATGCTGTATTTTAGACCAGGCCTTTTTTTTTTTTTTTTTGTAAGACAGTCTTGGAGATTTTTGGCATTATTAGCTGAAGTAATTAACCAGGCTACCAAAAAAAAAATAGTATAACTTCTAATGTGTCCCTTTCCAGCATTTATATCTGACAAAGGTGATGTAAAAACACAAGGCCCCAATAAGGAGATCTGTTGGTAC
This sequence comes from Protopterus annectens, assembly GCF_019279795.1. Classification (NCBI taxonomy): domain Eukaryota; kingdom Metazoa; phylum Chordata; order Ceratodontiformes; family Protopteridae; genus Protopterus; species Protopterus annectens. The sequence goes on from NC_056746.1 coordinate 761,557,487, forward strand.
CAGTGGTATCCCAGATTGTGGTTTATACATTTAATTTTGTACTGCTAATCTGCACACAAAAGAGGACTCTCCTCGGAGCTTTGGTCATGCCCTCTTGCTCTTCCCTGTTTCTAGCTTTGTAAACAAGCTTCCCTCTGATCTTTCAACTTCCCTATATTTCCAGTATAATGTCTCTAAGTCTTTTGGGTTTCTAATACTATAACAGGAATGGATCATACTCCTAAGTCAGGATGTGATTAAAGATCACAAAATTAGTTTATTCCAGTCTTTGATGTTAGCCAAAAGTGCTCTTTGCAGCACCTGCAATGTGCCCATAATTGATTCCTTCTGCAGATCATGCAGAGCTACATTTATTGGTAGCATATCTAAATATGACTGTAAATTCTTGTTTGTGAGACCCATTGCACCTACTATTGATACTACTGGAACTGTCAATGTATCTTTTTTTCACATTGCTGTCATTGCTGCCTGCAAATCTTGACATTTTAGGACTCTGTGTCTCTCTGTACATGAGATATTGCAATCGTTAGGTGTAGCAATTTTAATAGTCAATACTGTTTTTGTCTTTATTCATGGACTAATATTTTCTCACATCTGTTTTTTGACTTGTTGGTAATGGGTGATCCCATGTCATGTGCACTTCATCGTTCTTTATAATGCTCTGCGGTCCATGGTTTCAGTGAATTTCAGCTACTTCTACATTGCAGTGTTTGGACAATTACCAGTACAACAACTTTGCCACATTTTTGTGCTTTTCATTTTACAATCCCTCTGCCATGAGTATATCACACTCAACAAGGTGTGAAATTGTTTCTAATTCTATTTTACAAAAACTGCATTTTTCTGTTTCTTCCACATCTACAATGGACTTTATAAAACAAAGTATATGTAATCAACTATCCTTTGCTGCCATTATTAACCTTTTATCCTTTGGTCTCAACTCATGTCTCCTTAACCATTTCTGCATCAAATCCTGATCAACATGAGGTTGTTCCAAAATATCTCTATACTTGCCTTTATATTTATTGTTTTTCTGCATTTCTTTCCCTCTCATCTGACCCTTGTCCTTATATTCTTTTTTTTTTGTTTGTTTTTTTGTCTGCTTCTGGTTTGATTTCCATCCCTACTTGTCACCTGAATGCTTCTACAAAACTAAGCAGATAGGTCATCTTAGACTTCCTTTCTTCATGTTGCAAAACTTTCACTATGTTTGGATTTGACAAGGTCAGCAAATATGTATGCAGTTCCATGATCACAGATCTATATGTGTAAAAAATTTTGAGGAGGCCCATACCATCTTCAGAATGTGGAATATATAATATTGTTATACACTGATTCTTATATATCAATTGATAAGTGTGAAGAATTTTTTTTTTTTCTGTTCAGCTAATCCAATACCTTTTGGGTCTACCCAATCACATCAGAGTTGTATGTTAAAAGAGGAAGAGGAGTAAACTGGTTTATAGCTTAGACTTTCTTCCAATATGTCAATGCTGTTTTTAACATTAGTTTTACTCTCCTGAAATATTCCTTCCCAATTTGTATTCACATTTGTTCATGTTTCATTGTAGATACTTCATCATTTCCAAAATATTTATACAATCCTTCCTGCTCAAGTTCCTTTATATCACATACCTGTCCTAGATTGATATTTTCTTGGTGCTGCAACTTTCCTGCTTTAAGTGTTGCTTTTGTACATTTATCAAGTCAAAATTTCATTCTTATATTATCTGAGAAAGTTTTAACCACTTGCAGTTCTGGTTTCATTTGATGAATTATACATTTTTAAACCGTCCACAAAAAGAGGATGAGAAGTCTTTACACTTTGTTGCTGTCCGGGAGCTAAACTGCAACCAAGGCCTAGTCTGTTAAGTACCAGCTTAATGGGTTAAGGACTGCACAATACACCTGCAGTGACAAAGAATCACCCTGTGATATCCCTCTTTGAATTTTATCCCTGGGATAATAATTTGCCTTTGTCATGACTTAACTGCAAAGTGGTTTGTCATGGCATCATGGTCATGTAATTGATTAATGAATATATATCAATATGCATTTCTTTATCAATGAATGTGATATACTTTTTGTAATCTTTCCACTCCATACTTAGACTCTTTCCCATTTTACACTTCTCCATTATGGCTTTATTAAGCAACAATGATCCTTTGTTTCTTTTGTTACCCTTTTGTTCTCTTGATTGAATATTCTTCTAAATGACTATAAATCTGCCTACATCCATTCCAATATAGAGTTTGTACGTAGTCCGAAAGCTAGTTATTGGTCTATAGTTTTTAGGGTAGTTTGTACATTCACTGTTAAGGATGAGTATCATTCTTCCTGTTTTTAACTAGGGTTGTACTTGTTTAGGATGCACATGTAAGTAGTTCTTAGTGAGGGCTTAATCTTTATGTAAAAGTGTTAATACTTTTAGCCAGAAGTTAAGTACTGCATCTGGGCCTGGGGTTTTCCTGTTAGGAACTTTTCTTACCTTTGTTCCGATTTCTCTGGTCATTACTTCATACCATTTCATATCCTGTACACTTGAACTACTTGCTCTTTCTTTTAATTTTCTGTCCATTCAACATCTTTGTTAAATTCCACAGGTTCTTCATAAATATTTCTCCAAAATGTGTCTATTCCTTCTTTTTTGGTGGTGCTTTTTTTATATTTCTTTTGCTTTATTTCCCAGTTCTTTAAACATTTTTTGGTAATCAGTGAATTGCTTATTTTGTACTTTACCTTAATATTTATATGCATATCTTCCAAGTTTTTCTATTAATGCTGATATCTTTAATTTATTATTTGCAATAGTGTATGATAAAATCCTCAACTGTTCTGATACTGTGCATTGCTTTTATCACTTCTATCTTTCTATGTATTTTTGATGATCTGTTCCCTCTTCTATACTCTTCTGACAGTGACAATTTTTATCTTACTTGCCTTACAGTTTTCTCTATTCAATACTTCCATGATGGCAATTGATCTCTTCACTTCCTTCCCCCTTATTGTCCTGTGTTTTTGTGGTAAGACTTTAGCTATTATTAATTTAGCTGGACAGTAATATATCCTATTTATTTCTGTTACTTCACAGGAATTCCTGTTAATATTCTTGATTACTGTGTTTATTTGTTTTATCAGACTACTAATGTTTTAAGTCTTATTGACTTTTTGTAATCTATTTCGTTCAATGATCTTCATGAATCTGTCCATCTCTATTAAATCAAGCAACTCTTCCCTTAGATAATTTTCTTCTAAACTGAAGGCGCACTCTGTTTCCAAAGGAGATTCTACAGAAAGTTCCAGAACATCTTCCTGTGACATACTCTACATATATGGGCCATCCTCAGATCTGGAAGGTTATACAGCTGCATTTTCCATTCTATAAATAAGTCTAAACTTACTCTCCTTTCCAGGTGGATGAACCTTCTCCTCAGTTTGAAAAAAAACAATGAAGTCAGTATTGGGGTACAAGAATTTGGTAACAAGAAACAAAGGTATTCAACCAAAACTGGGAAACCTTTACAACAGATTTTATTTATTTATTTATTTATTTATTTATTTATTTATTTATGTATTTATTTAATTGTCTTTACTATTAAATAACATGTTAACTGGCCCTTTTCAGCCATGATTCTATCTCAAAGAGAGATCATCCATTTTTATCATGTACAACATTTACAGAATGCCATCATTTATTATGAAGTACCACATAAATATGGCATTTTGCAATTTAAATCATTTCAATGAATCAGTAACATAGTTATGATACAGTAATACAAAAAATAAAATTGAAGCAGTAATGCAGACTATAAGACAGTATTATGAAAATACCAGACAGTATTGTTATGATGTTAATAGCAAATTCAAAAGCAGGATTAAGTCAAAAATGCCTAGGATCTGGACTATAACAAGTCCTGTTACTTTATTCATATTCTTGGCAGCACGTGCACTTAGACTTTGCATGGAAATGTTCTTTAAGATCATCTGTAAATTCCTTAAAGATTTCTTGATTTTTAGCTTCACTAAGTGATTGCATTAACAGCTAACTTCCAATACCCCTGGATCTAGCTTGACTCTCAGTTAAGTTTAAAGCACCATGCAATTTTCTGGGCAGGAAACATTTTTCTTCCTTCTTTCTTCCATCCTCTCTCTTCAAGGGAGGAATGTAATATGAAATGATTTTCTGTAAGATTAGCTAGAATATGGCTTACCATTAATAACAATAGCTTCCAAAAAGAGCATTTCATCTTTGTAAACAACCTCTAATCAAATCTATAGATTCATAAGACTCTCCCCTAAACATAACTGCTTGACCCTTGTTAAAGCAAAATAGTTCCTGTATAATAAAAAAAAACAAAAAATACTGCTATAATTATTAAGTTCAAACTGCTTAAGTAAAACTTGTCTCTTTGATCAGATGCTTCTTATAGTTAGACCTTCTACCTTCCATCTTAGATCTCTTCTTTCATCTGGCACAGCCCTTATAAAGTTTGATCATGCCTTTTCACTCACAGGACCCAAAGTTTGAGAATCCCTGTTATCAACGTTAAAAGATATTTACCCTTTTGCCAAATTTAAATAACAAATTCTGACAAATGTAATGGATTTTTATGATAGCCATAGCATAATTGAGTACAACCACAAAATATTTTGTCTATAGTCAATGGAGATGGTTTGAACCCTCTCAATTAATCTTAAATCCTAACAAAATCAGATTAATGCCCTTCACTCCTAAATCTCACTCACACAAAGAAACAATTTTAATCTCTCTCATGTCAAGTTATTATGTGCAGTCATTGATGAGCAACTAAAATTTGATATCCATTTCCAAAATGCCACAAAAAACTAACCATAAACAAGGACTACTTTACAGAACCTCTAACTTTTTTACAAACAAAAAATGGGATCTCAAATCTAGCCAGGGAGCCATGAACACATTAACTTTAGATAAGGGCTTTTGTTCCTTTATTACAATTCATGGAACTTCATCATCGGATGACCTCTGTATCTTACCTTCGCATTTTAATTATCAGTGTCATACTTTTGAGTAATTCATATTTATATCTCTCTCTATATGTGTGTGTATATACATATATATATATATATATATATATATATATATATATATATATATATACATACACACACACACACACACACAAACACACACACACACATACATATATCGATAGATAGAGAGATGACTTTTTCCCAATTTTCATGTTCAAAATGTATTTTTGCATTTTTTTTTTGTTTTTGTGGAGCCCCTCACCCCACCCCCACCAGTCTCCACTAAAAACAGGTCTTCATGTCTGGTTGGACTTTCCTAGTAAACAAATGCAAATTAGTGAATACGTATTTTGAAAGTTTCAGGTTTTGATTCATGATGGTGCTTTCTGATCTTTTCCAAACAATATTATTTTCTTTTAATAAATGAAAAACAGTTGCACACTATTGATTTAGCCTTACTTCTGCACACAGGTAAAGCTCAAGGATAAGAAAAATAAAAAGAAGAATGTAGAACAAAATCCAGGGTCCATCCAGAAAGGAAGTCAACTTTTTTTTACCCGCTGGACACACACACACACACACACACACACACACACACACACACACACACACACACACACACACACGCACACACGCACACACACACACACACACACACACACACACACACACACTTTTGTCTAATGATGAGAGAAACTACTTTAACAGTTCCGTCTCCTTCACTGATATTTTGCTGTCACAGATGTCACTGGTATTGGCAAGGTTTCTGAAGATTTCCCAGAGAGCACTGGTGCGGTGCAGTACCTGGAGGGCATGCACGAGCATCTGCTCACTTTTATCTGCATGAGCCCTGTAGCCTATGAGTTGTAGTCCCTGCCTAGCTAACTGTAAGAACACATGTTTATTTTCTTTTAAAAAGTGAAAAACTGCTATTTTGAGACAGCATTAGGTTATTTTAAGAATAGATTATTTTCCTCTAAAATAGGAAAGGGTAATATACAATGACATTCAGTAACTGCTTGCAAATGAGGTTAACATATCAATATATATTGTCTTATGTAGCAAATGCATTTTCCACAGACAAAGAGTAGAGCTAGAAGATACAGTAGCTGTATGTACCTTTTGGTTACTTCAAGAACTGGATTCTCTAACATTTTTTTAATATTTTTCTTGTTTTGCAGAAGCCTGATGCCCAGAACACTGGACAGCCAAATTACAATGGAAAAAACACCAAGCTACTTTGTTACTAAGGAAGCACCAAGACGTATCTTCAACATGTCAAGAAATACCAAACTTATTGTAGTAGTTAGGAATCCAGTGACCCGTGCCATCTCAGACTACACTCAGACATTGTCCAAGAAGCCAGACATCCCGACTTTTGAGGATCTGGCTTTCAAGAACAAGAGCTTAAGTATTGTTGACTGCTCATGGAATGCTATTCGTATTGGAATGTATGTCATACATCTGGAAAACTGGCTGCAGTATTTTCCTATTTCTCAAATCCATTTTGTCAGTGGTGAGAAGCTTATCACAGATCCAGCAGGTGAGATGGCCAAAATTCAGGACTTCCTTGGCATTAAAAGGATAATTACTGACAAGCATTTTTATTTCAACAAAACAAAAGGGTTCCCTTGTTTGAAAAAGCCAGAAAGCAGTAGTTTACCTCGCTGTCTTGGAAAATCAAAAGGAAGAACTCATGTCCAGATAGATCAGGATGTCATAGACCAGTTACGAGAATTTTATAGACCATACAATATTAAGTTTTATGAAATGGTTGGCCATGACTTTAGGTGGGACTAACTGGCTAGTTAAAAAAAAGAAAATAAATCAGTTGTCATGTTCTGATTGTGGTGAACAGTAACAGAGACCTAAGCAAGAAGGCAAGAACTTTCTAGCCTTAAGCCTTAAAGCAATGTATTTTATGGTGAATATTTAAACTAATAATTTTATATTTTATTTAAAAAACTGTGTTTGTAAAATGCCATTTTCTTTTGTCATTAATGTGAATTAGACACTGCTGACCTTCATAATATGTTGTTGAAACGACTGTCAGCTGTGGACATACAGCTAATTCTGATGACTAGTATGGATGAATACATGAGAAAATATAGCAGCAACCAGCATTAAGGCATACAGATAATATCACCCTTTTCATATTTTCAGAGAAATTTATTGGTAAAATCTGAAGTAAAGTCCAAGTCCATAGCATTGTAAAAATTACATGGTAACTGAAAATTACATATCAGTGAATTACTTTGAAATCCATTGGGAAAGAATGGTTCTAGTCTCCATTTGTTTATGGTAGAAAGTTAATATTAATGATAGAAAACTCCCTTAATATCTCATTTTTGTTCAATTGAAGTTCTCCTTGTTTGTTTTCCTTTTCTGAGTGTGACATTTGTTTCCAACGTGAAGCTTGTCTGCCTCATTTTGTGCATTTGTTTTACACATGTAAGTAAACTTTCCTTTGATGTTGCTATTATGAGATTTCTCATTGTGTATTATCCCATACAGTCAGATGATATTGACTAATATATGTCAGTGACCAGAGATTAAAAATAAAATGCTGGGTATGAATAATTTTACAGGAAGACCTGAATCTGGATATAGTGAAAAGAAGAAGAATTTTATTATTGCTTCTGAAAAATCTTTAAATACATAGACGGTGTAAGAAAATAATTGAAAAAATAGAAAGGTACATTATTAACAAGGGAGAAATTATTTACTATGCTGCTATTTTATTATATAATGTATTAATTATATGTCCTGACTATGTACTCACTGTACAGTTTTTGATGTGTACTGCTGTAACCAAATCTATGGTTGTAAATGAAATAAAATGGGTGCTTGATGCTCACTGACCTACCTGAAAAATTAAGCAAAATAAAAATATTTCTTTCCTGTAGAGAGAGGGATTACTTAAATCTGACTTAATGTGGGCAAAAGGGATTCTTAGAAAAAAAAAAATAAAAAAATAATACTCCAGGACAAACAGGAAAACAGAACCTTCTGTGCAACACCTGCTGCTAACAAGGTTTTAAAGTGTGTCTAGAAAATAAATGAAACATTTTTGTCAATGAGTGAAATAAATGCTTTGTTATTGCCTGATTGGAGTACTTTGATTACTGCCAAAAAACAATATGAGATGGTAGGATACTTATGTGTAATTGGAGAGGTTTTCTTCTATTTGTATGGTACAAATTCTGGGAAAAGGAGAGATGGTGAAAACTGAAAATTTCCCCTTCAAAGTTAATAAAGAGGCTACTTCATGCCTCCGCAAATAAAGCACAGATTCCTGGTGAGTTCCAAGTACTCATGCCTTCATTTGAAAAGCATTTATCATGTTCTGATGATGATATTACCTACACAGCAAACAGTTAAATGAATGTCACAAGAAATACTGAGCTACCTTTCTAGCATTTATACTATGAACGTGAGTAAGAGTGCAGACTAATTAAAATGTTGTTGACTGAGGAGACTGTGACACCTTCAGTTTGGTGATCTTGCAAATCATGTTAAGTAAGTCAACAGTGGTTTCTCCAGTAAACTTTTGGCTGTAGAGTACTTAGAAAGGAAAGCCAGTCAGACATAATGAGATAGCAAAGTGCAAGCCACTTATTACAGAAAACACAGGGAGCTGCTTTGTAATCTTACAGAAGGTAAAGACTTGTTTTAGGAATCTGAAAGGGAGGGGATGCTTAAGCAAACTTCAGTGTTAATGAAGTCCAAGGCAACATTTCATTTTTGTATGCAGCCTATGGTAGCAAAAGCTTTCCATGAAGTTTGATCCTGCTTTTAGTATTAGAAGAGACAAGTCTGGAACAGCTCAGTGCTTGTAGCATTGCTTTTCTAAATATGGTGAAGTAAGGCAGAGGTGGAAAGATCCTCGGCAAGTAAACCTGATAAACTTGAAAAAAACTACTCTAGGTTACTGGAAATTAGCTACAGAATCTTGTGGCAACCCATTTTATACTGGATGGCAATCTGTTACTTTTCGATATCAGCATAGTGACTGTTAACATATCCTTTTTGATTAAGTGTTTTCATGGCCAGCAGCTACTTCCTCAGGGAGTAGTTTGTGAGACAGCCCCAGCTGACAGAAAAAAGACAGCAGTTTCTTAGATTTGCTCATATATTTGTAAGGCACACTGTTTTGCATCTCTTTTAGCTTAGAGCTAGTCCACCTCTACAAAATTGCTGAGTCATGAAAGACTTTTCATGACAACAGGGAAGATGTTCTTCATATTGATCACTGCTGCAGTAACCGTAGCTATATGGGTTATATCCTGCCAAGGGTATAACAACCGACCAGCTTCCAAAGCTTGAGTTCACCTTCCATGGCTCAGTTAAGCAGCTCAAGCTGAGGTGACTAAAAGAAAAGTCTGGGCCCAAAGCTTTACTGCCGCTGAAGAGTACACTTCTCTGAGGCTTTTCAAAATCGACGTTTGGCAAGTGCTTTCCTTAGCTGGACAGATAACTTTCCTTTGAGGAAAAAACTTCCATTTTCTTATTTTTTACTGATGCTTTATTACTTTCCTCTATAGGGAAAGTTTGTTTAAAGCTAGGAGTGTTGTATTTTAACAGATTGCCTTGAGGCTGTAATGTACTTTTAAACGGAGCACTCGTTTTTTTCAGTTTACAATTAGTGTTGTCTAATTGATAAACTATTTTCTGTGGAAAAATTGTGTTTATTTTAATGTGGGGCTGCCATAGCATTTGAAAGTGTTTTTCCATGTGCTTTTTCAGTTAAAAAAGTAATGTTTATGGACTGGTAGTTTTTCTGGCATTGTTGCTTGTTTTCCCAGGACAGAGGCACCATTTTTGGCTTAATGTGGAACAGATTGTTACTCCTTTAGTCGGTCCTTCTTCCAGCCACAAAAAGAAAAAAATTAAGCAAACAGCCTTTGCCATTAAAGCAGGCTAGCAATTTGCCTCAGCCACAGGTGGTGACACTGCTGTGCCATTTGTTGTACCTCAGATGACTCTCTTTTACCCTGGATCACTCTGGTGTAGCACCTTCAGCCACTATAGACTTGGGGTTAGCCACATCCTCCACGCCTTTTGGAGTCCCCTCAGTGGGCAAGGAAGAACCACTCTTGTTGGTCCTGGGATAGGGAACAGAGAATGTTTCAGTGTTTTGTCAGCATGCTGTGCCCATCCCCAGGAAATCATTGGCTGCCGTTAGTATTTGGCCCAATTTCTCCTGTCCTGTCAAAAAGAAACAGAAAACCAAGAACACATCTACTCCTTCTCAATTTTTTTTTTTTTTGGATAGTTTTCTGGGAAAGTCTCAGGGTTTGATTCAGGCTAGTGATCATTATTGTAGAGCAGTTTCCTATAAAAAAATAGGGCTGCCTCCTTTCCTGCAGAGTCTTAAGCTTCTGCATCTGGAAAGAACATGCAGGGAGAGATTCTGGGTTTTGTCCTCATGTTACTGATTCAGACTCAGAGGAAAGCTCTCTTTCTGATTCTCTCTGTGGGGGGGGGGGGTCTCTTTTTCTAAGACTATTGCTAGAATGGCCCAGTGTTTTCAGTGTGGGAACATTGAGGTTTCTCAGTCCCTCAAAAAATACTTTGAGTTATTAAAGAAGAATTTTCCAGAACCTACGCCCATTCCTCCTGTTCTGTCTGCATTAGAGGATGTATGTCTTACTGCCTGCTGATAGCCAGCTATCCCTAAAAAGGCAGATAGGATGTATAAAGCTCCTCAGTCTTTTAAATTTTTATACACCATTCCCGAACCTAACCAATCAGCTAAAGCCTTAGATGACTCTTCTGCTGCTAAGCATATAGTTAATTATAATCCTACTCTTTCTAATAAGGATGGGAAAACTATTGACAGGTTTGGGGAAAAGTACAAACTCCTGCAGCTTTGAATTTCAGAATTTTAAATTTTCAGGCTCATATGTTAAAGTTTATTCTGCATATTGTGAAAGTATAAGGAATATTTTATTTACGCTTTCTTCTTGTAAAGAAAAATCTACGCTAAATAAGTTAGTTTCTTCTATTTCACAGGTCACTACTCATTTTTTGCAGTGTGTGTATGACTCTGCTGATACTTCTTCCAGGGTTATGGCCACTTGCAAGGTTTTAAGGAAGTTTGCTTGGCTGCATTCTCAGAACCTTCCATATGATGCTAAAGTAAGATTTTAAATTCTCCCTTGAATAGAGGTTTAATGTTTGGCCCCTCTGCTACAGAAGTGATCAAAAAATGTGATGAAAGGGACAAGCTGATCCAGGGAATCTCTATGATTTTTCAGCCCTCCTTCTCTAAATTGTACAAGGGGGTTTCTTTCTCCTTATCCAGTTTCAGCAAAAACAGAATAAACAGTGTCAACAGAATTCAGGTAAATAGATGTTTAAGATGTGGCAAGGAGGTTACAAAAAGAAGTCTGAAACATCCTAAAACCAAGGACACTCCAACATGTCTGAATGACTATCTGAAAAACCTTGTGACACCCTCCCTCACTGGCCCTCCTTCTCTTCCAGAAAGTCTGAATCTCCATTTGCTCTTTTGCAACAGATTGCTTGCGATAAGTGGGTTCTGAAAATCATTTTTCAGGGTTACTAATGGTAGGTCATTCCTCATCCTTCAGAACAGACTGTTTTGTTTTCACCTGTTCTTCATCACTTGCTGTCCCAAGGAGTGAGAGAACCAGTTCCTCCTTCACAGGTGAGGAAGGGATTTTATTCAAGAATGTTCCTATTCCCAAAAAAAGAAAATGCTTGGAGACCAGTTCTGAATCTTTCACTCCTAAACCTGTTTGTGATGATTCCCAGATTTAAAATGATGTCACTTCACAACCTGTTGCCTCTTCTTCTTTCAAGTTTCCTGGTAATACTAGATTTAAAAGATGCTTATCATAGCATTCCTATTTATCCAGACTTCAGGCATTTCTTAAGGTTTTGTGTGTCTGGATCACAGTTTCAGTTGTCTGTCTTACTCTTTGGACTATCCACTGTACTGAGAATGTTCAGAAAGTATCTAGCTCCAGTTAAAGCTTATTGTAGGCTACAGTGTATCCATATTTTCCATATTTAGATGACTTGCTTATCTTTGCAGAGTCTTTTTCAAAATGTTAGGAATATCCCTCTCTCTCTTTCTTGGCTGAGATATCTCTTGCACAAGCTGGGATTCCAAGAGAACATTCAAAAGTCTTTCTTGACTCCCTCACACAGGATTGTGTTCCTGGGATGTCATCCAGACACTTCAGTTCAAAGAGCTTTCCTTACACATGAAAAAGTAGATCTTTATTTAGATTTAGATTTTTCCACTCAGACTTCAGTTACCGCAAGGGAATACCTCAGGAATTTGAGTCTCATGGTATCTATGATTTTCATGATACCCCTGACAAGACTCCACTTGAGAAAGACACAGCAGTATATGAAATCTCTTTGGTCCCAGCATCAACATACTTTATCTTTTCAGATCCCAGTACTGCTGTGTGTCAGAAGAGATATCACTTGGTGCAAACAGCAGATATCCTTAAATCAATGTCTCTCCTGCACCCTTTTTGCTCCAAAGCAGTCAGTCACCATAGATGCTTTAGACTTTGCTTGCGGAGCAGTGTCAGGAGAGGTAAAAGAGCAGGGAGTGTCAGACACCAAGGACAGATACAAGCACATAAATATAAGGAGATGCTTGCCATGATCAAGGCACTCAATTCTCTGAAACATCTTTGGTCCCCGGGACCTCTTCAAGTGGGCACAGATGATATCACAGTGATGTGGTGCATCAACAAACAAGGGGGAAGCAGGTCATACCACCTTTACATACTAGCCATGTTAGCTTGGGATATAGTTTTGCAGCACAGTTTCACTCTACCCGCATCCTACATTCTGTCAGAGCAAAATTGTGTAGCAGACAAACTGAGCAGGACCAGGGCAGATCCTCACAAATGGAAACTAGATATGGGGGTCTTCCCAGATTTGATCCATCTGTGCCTAGTTCCTCAAGTAGACCTTTTTGCCTCCTCTCTGAACTATCAGCTGGGAACATTCTGTTGCAGGACTCCATGCAAGAAGGCCTGAAAAATGGATGCTAGAACATAAATGGTCCTATATATCTTTTCACCTTTTCCACTAGTATCCATTGTACTTCTGAGAATGTTGAGAGAACCACCCACATCCACCCCCCCAACCTCAGATTTATTGCAGTGACTTCCTTCTGGCCCAGGCAACTGTAGTTCTCCCTTCTTTTTGGAAATGGCCAGGGCAATTGCCACAAGCTTCCTCTCAGAATGGATCTACTCAGACAAGAACAGGGGTATTTGATACACCCCAGCATCAATCATCTTCAATTCACTGCCTGGATGATAGGGTCTTAATTGCTTTTAGGTACCTATTTTCTGAGGACATGCAGCAGGTACTAATGGAGGGAAAAATGCCTGCTGCTAAAAATCACATATGAGCAAATGGAGAATGTTTTCTATCTGGTGCCAACTACATAACCAGCACCCACGCAGGTTTAGTTGTTCTCTGTTTTTACAATATTTGCATGAGTTACTATCCCATGGCCTTTCTTTATCCTCTGTCAAGGTTCATTTATAGGCCTTTTCAGCAAGCCTGCACATGGATCGTCCTCTTTCAAGGCAGTCAGATGTCAAAATGTTCTTTAAAGGGGTTTTGCATAAGAGGTATCCAGTTAAACAGGTGGCCCCTCCTTTGGATCTTAATTTTGTGTTACAGAAACTAACACTTGTTCCATTTGAACCAGCTAATCTGGCTGACTTGAGGTTCTTAACATGGTTGCTCTGACTTCCGCAAGACGCGTATCTGAATTTCAAGCTCTTATGGTGAGTCAATCCTACTTCAGTTTTCACAAGGACAAGGTTTCTTTGAGAATGAATCCTTCTTTTCTGCCTAAAGTGGTGTCCAGTTTTCAAACCATCTCCCCATTTTCTTTCCTGAACCTAAAAATGAGGGAGAAAGAATACTCCTTACCTTGGATGCCCATACATAACTTAGGTACTCTCTTGACAGGACTAAATCTTTCAGATCATCGGATCAATTGTTAATTTCTTGTGAAAGTAAGACGCAGGGATAATCAGCATCAAAACAGACTGTTTCCAAATAGTTGTCTAAGGCTATTACCTTTTGTTGTACTCGCCATGGCAGATCTATTCCAGGCAAAGTCAAGACCCACTCAACAAGGATGTTGGCTTCTTCGATGGCTTTTTGGAAAGGGCTGGATTCTAGAACTATTCTAGAAGCTGCTGCTTGGTCCTCTGCACATACTTTTACAAAACACTATCAGCTGGATTCCTTCTGTAGGTCTAGCTCATGCTTTGCTAGGGCCATTCTCCAGTGGATCCTGGGCCTTTCATCTTTCAGCTCACAAATATAGTTAGCTATGGTAATCTACCCATATAGCTAAGGTTATGGTATCACTGCTGCAGTAGCCACTCCCTCCCTCCATCCCCCTTGTTTTTAGGTTTGTTTTTTATGCAAGGGTGTGGACATTTATTTTTTTGTTATTCCTAGCCTTGTCCTTTTAGGGCTCAGCCTACCTCTTTCTGTTGGTAAGTAAGCTCTGAAGAGCTTTGTGCTCAAACTTGTCTTTTCGTCAGCTCAGCTTGAGCTGCTTGACAGTTTGAGTATATGGAAGTGCCCTGAAGCTTTAGAAACTGGCCAGCTGTTATATCCTTGGCAGGATATAACCCATATAGCTAACACTACTGCAGCAGTGATCATTCAGACATCTACTCTTATGGTAAGTTCAATTTACACAAGTGTACTTTATTCTAATTCTTCATTGCTATAAGGCTTGGAACATAGCTTTGCTCTAAATCACTAATATTCCTGAGAGTCTCTTTATGTTCCATAAATCTACATTTAAGCCACTACTAGTTTTACATGTTCTCATTTATTCAATGTTTATTTGGCTGGCATTTAGTGTCAAATCATGAGCTCTTAATGAGCTGCTTGCTGCACTCCATGTATCTGTTCCTTTAACCTCCATTTGCCTAATGTCTGACTCTTGAAAGTCACTCCCATGATAAGTTTGGTCCATCATATAGATCAGTACTAGACTCAGGTAAGCAAATACTTTTGCAAGATATTCTAAGATATAACCCAGGTCAGTAACAGCATTCATGAAAAGCTAGGCACTACACCCTTATTCACATTTAAAAGAGGTAACAACCTTAAGGATTTATTACAACGTAACAAACTAACCGATTTTATGGTTAGACAAAAAGGGAATTCCAGTTGTGGTTGTTGCAATTGGTGTTCCTATTTATGAGTGGGAAATTCTTTCTCCATTGGTAAAAGGAAATATGCAATTAACCACAAAATAAATTGCAACACCAAGTCCATTGTATATGTGGCTTTTTGTGAATGCTGTTATGCATTTTATGTTGGTAAGACGGACCGACGATTTAGGGACCGTATTTACCAACATATTTACGCTATTAAGAATAAGAGGAGCGATAATGCCCTCTCTAAACATATTTTGAGCAATTGCGGCCATAGTTTTAAATTCATGGGCATAGATAATGTTAAATTTGACATCAGGGGTGGACCGCAATCCCTCATTTTAGAGACACGTGAGTTGGAGTGGCAGCTACAATTAGATGCCTTCTCTTATCCTGGGCTTAATGATAGCTGTAATATAGCCTTAATTTTAAAATATAGAAGCTATCTTAGGTAATGTGTATTGTAGTTAACTATTAAACCAACGTAGAACTGGTTTTGAATAGTATTTAACAGCAAGTCTTTAAACAAGTTGGTTCACTTTTCTTGGCTTAGACAACCCCCCTTTTCTTTGATTGAAGTGCTGCAGTAAAATTATATATACATATATTGTTGGCTTTATAATGTATTTTTTATATTAGTTACTTAACCAGGCAGTAGGTTAAAAATGTTTACTTGCTTCAATGTAATGTGCTATATACATTTTATATACTTTTATATATGTTTTAAACATATATGTTTTATTAAGGCATGTTGTTTTAAAATTGTTTTGAATTTTTTTAATTGGCAGTGACATCAATTACACGTCACTTAGAAGTTTTTAAATCATGTGGGTTGGCACCCTGCTATTGCTGATGAAGCTTCTGTATTAACGGGAGCGAAAACGCTGTTATTTGGTGAAACAAAGTGCGTTCCAATACTTGAACTCCTGGCTTGTTCGGACACTTTTGTTTTGTTTTAATAGTTTATAGTTCCTTTTTTGAGTCGGTATGTCTTCCAGTGCACCGTCGAGCCCGGGTTCACCTAACATTTTTGGCACTAACAGTGCAAACAACTCTCGTGAACAAGTAAACATTCAAGCGCTAATGGTAGCGCTTTCTCAACGACTAGATGTCATGAACTCCTGGTTGGATTCTGTTGAAAGAAACAGCGTTAGTCAAGGTCAGACTAACACTTTACCTATGCCGGACAGCAATACTCAACTATCTGGAGCTAGTAGCGCTGATATTCCAGCTGGGCAGATACAACGCACGACTCTGCCTGCTTCCACTTCTTCAACAGGGGCAGTGAACCTTTTTTCCGGTGAGGTGCATAACATCGGGCGGTTGCCCAATCTTGCTAATACTGCAAATACTAGCAACAATCGGAACCTTGGAGCCAATGGAGGCTCTCAAAACAACTTTACACCTCATCTGATCATTCAACAAGGGGCTGGAGTAGCTGATCCACTTATTGGAGTGCCTTCTATGGCCGAATGGGCTAAGAATTTGAACCATTTTTCTTTTGGCGGACCTATAGGGTCGGGTACACCGGTGGCAGATTCTCCTAGTCCAGGTAATTCTCTTGACACTATAACAATTAACTTGAAAGCCTTGGACTCAAAATTACTTATAATTAAGAAACTTCAATTGGAAGTCTCTTATTTTCAACAGTGTTTGACTGAAGGGGTTATACCCAAGGGACTACGAAGTTCCTTTACACCTACAGGTTTATTCACTGACAACACATTTATCTCTGAGTTAGAGGCATTGTTTAACAAGCAAGGGGCAGAACTGTTAGAGCTTATGATTAAGAACTATTCTAAACACATCAATGTTTTATTGGATGAAGCTTCAATACTCGATGATAACATCAAAGCTGACGTGAACTTTTTTAGGTATAAATTTGACTACCAACGGTCTTTTACTAGCATTGATTCATTGTTAGTTAAGTTGAAAGCTAACAAACTTAAAAAGCTAGTGAGAGATAGAAATGCCTATCAGACCAAGACTGCCTATTTGAACTTGGTTAAAAGGGCTAATAGATCTAGCAACCATATGGAGAATAGCCCTCAAGCCTTGGCAAATATTAATGTGAATGGGGAGGGGGTTGCACAACCCCTTACTGACGGAGGCCCTAGTAGTGAAGGAGGAGAAGAAACCAACGAGCAAGGGCCGAGGAGAAGTAATAGAATTAAATCTTTTAGTAAAAAAGACAACAACAATCATCAGAAGCCTTTTTTAGGGAAGAAAGGCAACCGATACCAGAGGAACAGGAATTGGAATTGACTGAACCTAACGTAAATTGAATAGATGGTACACCTGAGGTTAAGCAAACCCCGACAGTATTGTCTAATTTGAAGGGAGATTTTTTTTGTTTACAACTTTTCTGATATTATTGTTGATGAAGTATTGATAGAGTTGTTGGCTAAATGTCTGAATTTTGTTCCTGATCATAAATTCAGGCTAGCCAAAGCCTTATTGGACTTAAAACTGTTTGTTCGTAAACTCAACTTAAATATTTTCTTCAACAATGACTTGCCCGCTGATATGTCTCACTTGAAGCTGACAAGTTCCTTCAATCCCCCTCTACACCCTTGCCTTTTCACTTTTGAGAAGGCCTGTGAATTGGATATTAGACATTTAGCTACAACAGATAGGGGAGAAGGGACTATTAAAAATATTTCTCCCGATCAGATTTTGGCTTTAGATAAAATTTGCAGCATGGCAGTTAGAGTTATTAAGCCAGATAAGGGAGGGGGTCTAGTTATATTTGATAGGGCGGAATATTCCACTAGAATGCAGCAAGTATTAGATTCATCAGCTTATGAGGGCTCTTCATTAAATGAATTAACAAGCACTTATAATAAAATCAAGGGCTATTTTAGGGATTTGTACCTTGAGGGTAGGATCAACATTGATCTTTACAACTTTATTGATGTTTCCTATCCCAAGGTCCCCGTTATGTTTGGGATCCATAAAATTCACAAGAGCCTTACTGATCCACCTATGCGTGCTCTAGTGGATGGACGATGTTCCATTACACATCCATGTGCCCGCCTTATCGATAGTATTATTGGAAAATATTTGAAAACTATTCCCCAAATCTGTAAAGACTCATGGTCCTTTCTGAGCTTAATTAATGAAACTCAATTTGACAGCAGCCTTAACTTTTTGACCATCGATGTGGTTGATATTTATACATCAATACCACACGAAGAGGCTACTGAATGGATTGAGCTTATGCTCAAGGATTGTGGGGCATGCAACAATGACATTTTTCTGGTTACGCTGTTACTTGATATAGTTTTGTCTTCAAACTTTTTTATGTTTGAAGACAATTACTATCTCCAAAAGAAGGGTATAGCGATGGGGTCCCCATGCGGCAGCAGTGTAGCCAACATGTTTGTTGCCTACTGGGAGAGAAAATATCTTTTCAATCACCCCATTTTTGTAGAGCACTCTAAGATTTATACCCGCTTTCTTGATGATGTATTTATGTTGTTTAAAGGAAGTGAAGATGATGCTTTGAGCTTATTAGCACACATGAATTCTTCAACACAATTTTTAAAATTCACGCATCATTTTTCATCAAATGAGATCGACTATCTTGATGTACAGTTAAGCAAAGACACCATTAACCACAGATTCTGTTCCTCCATTTTTAGGAAGGCAACTTATTGCAACTCGTTTTTGCATTTTCAAGTTGCCATCCTTGGAGGCAAAAGCGTTCTATCGTTAAGGGCCAATTGGTCAGGGCTGCCCGTATGTGCAGCACGGAGGACGCTTTTGATAAGGAATGCTCACTGTTGTTTGACATGTTTTTAAATCGTGGGTATCCAGCAGATTTTATTTCTGATTTAATTCGTGAGGTATCTTCTAAACGGTTGAATGGCACTTATGTACCTTTGTTGTCATCCACTGAACACCAATCTCCCTTTGTGAATTGCATTGGACCATCCAATTTGGTGGGGAGGGTAATGTCACCCACTTTAAACAGTGAGGTGGCCTTTAACACTCACAATAAGAAAAATTTCTCCATTGGCTTTATTTCTCCTTTTAATATTAACTCTGGGTCCTTGTGTTCCGTCATTCGTAAAAATTGGTATTTTATTATAAATGGCGGGTTACATGAAAAGCTAGGCACTACACCCTTATTCACATTTAACAGAGGTAACAACCTTAAGGATTTATTACAACATAACAAACTAACCGATTTTATGGTTAGACAAAAAGGGACTTCCAGTTGTGGTTGTTGCAATTGGTGTTCCTATTTACGAGTGGGAGATTCTTTCTCCATTGGTGAAAGAAAATATGCAATTAACCACAAAATAAATTGCAACACCAAGTCCATTGTATATGTGGCTTTTTGTGAATGCTGTTATGCATTTTATGTTGGTAAGACGGACCGACGATTTAGGGACCGTATTTACCAACATATTTACGCTATTAAGAATAAGAGGAGCGATAATGCCCTCTCTAAACATATTTTGAGCAATTGCGGCCATAGTTTTAAATTCATGGGCATAGATAATGTTAAATTTGACATCAGGGGTGGACCGCAATCCCTCATTTTAGAGACACGTGAGTTGGAGTGGCAGCTACAATTAGATGCCTTCTCTTATCCTGGGCTTAATGATAGCTGTAATATAGCCTCAATTTTAAAATATAGAAGTTATCTTAGGTAATGTGTATTTAGTTAACTATTAAACCAACGTAGAACTGGTTTTGAATAGTATTTAACAGCAAGTCTTTAAACAAGTTGGTTCATTTTTCTTGGCTTAGACAACCCCCCTTTTCTTTGATTGAAGTGCTGCAGTAAAATTATATATACATATATTGTTGGCTTATAATGTATTTTTTTATATTAGTTACTTAACCAGGCAGTAGGTTAAAAATGTTTACTTGCTTCAATGTAATGTGCTATATACATTTTATATACTTTTATATATGTTTTAAACATGTATGTTTTATTAAGGCATGTTGTTTTAAAATTGTTTTGAATTTTTTTAATTGGCAGTGACATCAATTACACGTCACTTAGAAGTTTTTAAATCATGTGGGTTGGCGCCCTGCTATTGCTGATGAAGCTTCTGTATTAACGGGAGCGAAAACGCTGTTATTTGGTGAAATAAAGTGCGTTCCAATACTTGAACTCCTGGCTTGTTCGAACACTTTTGTATCATATGAGTATTTGATCACTTCTGCTGACATTAAAAAAAATCAGTATTGCAAATGTTCAGTGCTTTGGCACACACACACACACACACATATATATATATATATATATATATATATATATATATATATATATATATAGATATATAGATATATAGATATAGATATATATGGGTCCCATTCACAATGCCGAAATTTCAGAATGCCGACAGCTATTTGGCCGACAACGATATGACCGGCATTCGGAGTACTGACAATGTGAAACCAGCATCTCACTATGGTGCGGAATGGAAAGATTTCTATTCCTGCACTGTAGTGCGATCCCGGAGTTGGTATATTAAAGTTATGGGGGTGGTGAGTGGAGCCCCCCACGTGGGGTGCAGGGGGGCAGAGCCCACCTGCTAGCAGTTTAAAGGAAATTTTATTTTCCATTCTATGGCTGTACTCAAAATGTCGAGATTCTGAATGTCGGTCATATGGCTGTCAGCATTCTGGCATTTCAGCATTTGGAAGTCGATCCATATATATATATATATATATATATATATATATATATATGAAACTCCTAAATGTCATCTGTTTTGACAACACACTTTGCCACAGGCATGCTTGGTCAACAGTCCCTTGGGTTGAGACATATGCCCCTTCCCCAGGGATTGTGCGATCTTGAAGTTAGTATATATAATTACCAGGGAATGTGTGAGGGGGCACAGACCCCAACATGGAGGGTGAAGGGCAGTGGCAGCTTCAAATCAAAGGGGGGCTGCAGGAGACAGTTGAATGGGTGGGGCCAATTGGAAGGGGTGTGGCCAACTAGAAAGGGGTGGGGCTATACTCAAAACCACAAAAACTGAGACTAATTAAATATGCTGCCCTGGGTGCCAAACCATCATTATAAGAGACCAATCAAGACAAAATGAAGTGCAGAAGAAAAAAACATATTTCAATACATTGGCTACATGACAGCTTACTTAATATCTAGATGGAAACAAAAAGGTTTTGAGGCATGAAAAATAAATTAGTTTTTAAATACATTACTGGAATGGCAGTCAAAATCAAGTATAAAAAAAGCAGCACTCAACTAAAACCACTTCTCCTTGCACTGCAGTTCTAATTATAATTTATATTCAGCTTTATAAAAGTACCAAGTAACGTGCTGAAAGTAGCAATCTCTGTCATACCCTCACTTGTAAAAATATTTCTTATCCAAAAAAGACCTGCTGCCTGACAACAACTATCTACTTGTTTCATGGGGAAAACATGATCAAAGTACAAAATGAACAGCAAACAAGAAACAAGCACAAGATAAACTGCTTAAAGGATTAAAGGGGTTGGTAGGTTGGCCTAATGGTTAAGGTGTTGGCTTTACAAACACAAGATGCAGGGTTTGATTCTCACAAGGGATAATTGGCTAGGCTTAAAATGGCTTACAAGGACAATTAGCTTAGTATGAACCTATTACTGTACAGGTTATGGATGACACATGATAGATTGGCATTCTATTTAGTTTACGGGTAAAGCCTGCAAAGATCACTGTACGTCTCCAACAAATGTAATGAGCTCCTGAAAATACTGTAATCCTGTCCTTTATTACAAATACTGTCATATGCATTTCAGTACCAAGGCTTATACGTTATCTAGTTATGTAAATATTCTCTGCATGGCAACAATAAAAAGGCTTTCAATGTTGGTAATTCTTTAGCAGTATGTTTATTAAAGCTTACTTGCATCTTACAACCTCAAACAAGCTTACCTGATGGTCATTAAAGCATTGCTACTTAAACACAGGTCAACAGACACTGCAATAACATGCCTTTTCTGAATAATAAGAAGCATAAATTAACAGTTTAAAAATATGACAGAAAACCAGAACATTCTGCAAAATCAAGGGCAGATGAAAAGCCACCATAGTACTTGTGTCTACCTTGGATGGGGGGATACTCTGCACACTTACACTGCATAACTGCTCCTTGTTTTGCTTGGACACATCCAGAGTCACTGCATGGGGGAGTGGGGTGCAACAAGTATGTCACAATTTGAAATGTCTCTGACTGACGGTGATGGCCCTGACACATTTGTCATACCTTTCAACCTTAGAGCAAGAAATCTGGACAAAGCCATAAATAGAAGTGGGACAAAGGCCCAAAAATAAGGACATATTTTAAATATTGCTCTCATAAACTTAAAAAGTTATTAAAATAGTCTTGCGTTAGTGTGAATTTTCTAAAGGGCATGAAATCTGAAACTTTCATTATTTTCTAACATTAATCTTTAATGATTTGCCACTAATTTGCCAGTAAACCACAATTTTATGAAAATGGACCAAAAATGTGATGCAAAAATATAAATTAGCCACAGAATACAGCTGGGAACCTGTCAAAGAAGGGACACTTTTTTAATATTAGTACTGTTAAGTTGAGTAGCTGACAAAATAAGAGAATCTACACGCATTTCTGAAACAAAAGTAATCCGTAACTCTGATCATTACAATTATTTATTAATTGTAAACCCTCCAAATTTTTTTCCAAAATTGCTATTTTGCAGAGGGATTATTAGGGAGAGAGCAACATTTTGAGCCAAAGTTGGGGACCATTGAGAGGTTTGGATATACCTAATTCTATAAAGCGATTTTTTTGCACATACCTCTCAACCCATTAACGCAGGAGATTTGGACAAGGCTAAATATATTGGGGGAACATACAGACAGTACTAAAAATTGCTCTAGTATAAACTTAGCTGACAGAATAACAGATCTTGCTTTAACATACATTTTTCTGAAGGGTATGAAGTCTGAAACTCAATGTCTGACATTATTTAGTGCCTTCATTCCTAAATGATTTGCCAGAAAACCACAAATTTTATGAGGAACAAACCAAAAATAAGAAGCAAAAATCTAGTCATTCTGCAAAAATCTGGACAGTGGAGAGGTATAGTTCAGCTGAGGCTGTCTGAGTTTGCCACCCTTCCTCCCTCAGAAAATCATGGTTGAATGGGGCCTCACCCCTGCAGCCATTCCAATGTCGCATTACTTGGCTATTTCACCCCATTTACCATAAGCACTGTAATGTGCATACTGCTTTACTTGTACAATGATTTGGATTTCATTTAAAAGTTTTATTTTGAATTTTACAACACAAACACTAATCTGCTGAAAAAAGCAAAGCAGTCTCACAATGAAAATAGACTTAGCATTAAAACGTCTCTGCCCTTGAAACTCACATTCATTGAAACAGCATTGAAACCCACATTCAAATAAAATACATCTGGCCAGTGGCAGATAAAGATTAACTCTGGGCTGTTTTCAAATCATAGGCCCCTTGCACACAAAACATACATGTGTTCTTTGATACACCTCCCTGATTGTATTAAATTATATTCCTTGTATAATACAGTACAGTTGTTAGGGAGTGTTTTAAATTTATTGTTTTGAACATTTTTCCAGTAAACAATTAAACAAAATGTAAGCACCAATAATGACAAAACTGCCCAATTCAGAAAATTTCCATCATAAAAGTCTATTCAAATTTCTACAATCCACCAGTATCAGTAAATATGCATAATTTCTGCAGAAGTAAAAGTCATCTAAATAATTCCACATTAAAGAGATCTGTAACTAATGAAGAGTTTCTGCTAGCAAACAACTTTATATTTCATTGTTTTATTGACAAATAAAGTGCCTGTTGCTCTTGAAGAATAAATTACCCATGTTACATAAAAAAAAAATAAGCTAGTAATATTGCAATAGGGAATGTATGGCAAACTAACATGTTGATAGGTACTAGTTATCTCTGCCAAAGAGGACATTCTCAGGACTGCAGCATCCACTCCCTTTAAAAGTACAACACAGTACGGTATCAGCAATGCATGTACATACTGTGGGAGTAAAACCCACAGCCTTCTGCATCAAAAGTAAGTACACTACCTGTTGTGCTATTAACAGTGCAAGCACACTCACCATAAGCAGCACTAAACTTCTCTTCCCTTGAAGCTCTTAGATCCTTGTAAAATCCACTCGACACTCAAATGCATCGCTCAACTTTGCAGCACATGAGCACAAGAAATCTGGAAAAAGCCAAAATTTATGGGGGGGGGGGACAAAAGCCCAAAAACCAGGGACACATTTTAAACATTGGTTGTATAACCTTGGAAAGTTGCTAGAATAAAATGCTGCGCTAGTGCCATGCATTTCACTGGCAAGACTTGAACCCAGGACCCTGTGCACTACAGTCAGAGTAACAACCACTATGCCAAATCAGCTGTTTCTTGAAAGACAGGAAGACTGAAACTTAAATGGCTATCATTTAGTGAATTTAGTTCTCACCATAGCTCTCAACGTCTTAGCACAAAACACCTGGGCAAAGTCAATAATAGGGGAATACTGCCTCAAAACATACTCAGTGAATTCAGTTCTCACCATAGCTCTCAACTTCTTAGCACAAGAAAAATGCACAAAGACAATAATGGGGAATACATCTCCATAAATAGGGACAAATTTCAAATATTGATCTTATAAACTTAGAAAATTGCTAGAATAAAATGGTTCATGTTCCAATGTAATTTCTGAAAAATATGAAGTCTGAAATTCAAATATGTGTCATTATTTACCGATTTCAAAATCCCAAAAACCACAGATTTTATGAGGAATAGAACAAAAATATGAGGCAAAAATCTACATGCTTTCTACAAATGGTGGTGGATAGGGAATTCAGGCTCTTGCTACATGCACCCAAGGTTGAGGGTTTGAGCCTCTGGTACTTGTTAGCACAAAGATCTCTGTAAAAAATCATTAATTTTATTCCATTTGTTAACCAGGATAGTCTGACTGAACAAATTATCCTTTTTTAGCAAACCTCAACCTCTAAACACAAGAAATTTAGACCAAGCCAAAAATAATTATAGAATGGGCTGTGGGAGGCCCAAAATTAGGGTCAGACTCAGATTGTAAATATTGCTTTTAGAAACTTAGAAAGTTGCAACAGGTTTTGTGTTAGCATGGATTTTCAGAATGACATGAAGTCTGAAACTCAAATGTATGTGATTATTTAGTGACTTCAGTCCTCAATTTGCTCAGAAAACCGCAAATTTTATGAGGAACAGACCAAAATATGAGGCAAAAATCTGGACAGCCTATGAAAATCTGGATAAATGAAACATACAAGTCTAAACCAGCAGCACACGCTCATTTGACAGCATTTATTTATTTATTTTTTTGTTAAAACTGAATTTGGTTTGTAGTTAAGTGGTAGTCTGTAGATTAAATCAAACTATATGAATTCTAAATAACTGGAGTGGTTAAAAGCAGTAAAGCATCTCAGACTTCGGACTGAGATAGGCCCTAAAACCTAGTTTCAATATTATAACTACAATCCCTGTAATATACTGTGAGGTCTGAAATTAATTAGTTAAATAATGTCGCTTAGGAATCAGACAAAAGATCACCCAACACCTGTGCTCTTCTTGTTGAGCAATTTTTACAGGTTTTTGAGGTTAAATATATTGTGTAGTGCAAGATGATATTGTTTTAGATCGGATGGCAGAATAAAAACATAGTTGGTTAGTAATTATTTATAGTTTATGTACCCAATGCTGACTGTTTATCAGTGACAGCAGTGATGTAGGAAGGAATGACTATCGAGCCTAAGGAAGCCCACATACTCTCTGCTGCAAGAGCATAGGCAAGAGAAAGTAAAATTACATTTGTCTTAAAGTTTCAGGAGTCAAGAGGTTCAAGAACAGAGGCTGCATTCCTGTGATGTGTGTTATGTTATGTATTCTCTATCCAAATGTACTGTTTAAAGCCATAAAGGGTAAGTTTTGTTAGTGACTGCCAGTGTCCCATGTCTTCGACAATATCTAAATGAATAGTTTCATAACTGGCACAATTATGTATGGTTGTACGGAATAATGTCAATAATTGCTCTTAGACGACTGTAAACTCTGCCTCAGTGTTCACTGTGTATCGATGCAGAGATCGGGTACCTGGCTAGAGCAAACACATAGAGAAACATAAATGGAAACTAACAATAATTACACCCCTGATAAATGCTGAGTGTAAACTACGAAAAAGCAACAGAGACATGAACAAAATGACACTGCTTATCGAGCCTGTTCAGTCAGAATCAATAACGGTGAGGCACTTCCATAGAAATATTTTTTTAGAGGACTGTTACTCTCTAGCCACCAGTTATAGTTAATGGGGGCATTTTATACACACACACACACACACACACACACACACACACACACACACACACACACACACACACACACACACACACACACACACACCTTGTTGGCTGCTCAGTTCAAAGAATAAAGTTGTTGCCAAGACCACATGCCCTTCAGTCCCGCAGCTCCTGTTGTCAGAATTAATAGGTTTCAGATGTCTACAAGCAACTCAATACATTCCCCCCATTCAGAAGCAGCTCCTTTTGTGAGAATATGTAAGTCTACAGTAGCTTGTAGCTCCTGTTGTCCATTTCCTAGCACCTGCAGAACAGTGTTTCCTCGGCCCAGAACGCATGTGTGCACTGCCTCAGCTCTTTTTGAGCATGCACGTCAGACCGCAAACCTTGCAGTATGATCTCCTTCCAGTCTATGCAGTTGTAACTGCATAGACTTCTAGGGCAACTGTGGACTGCTGTCTTCTTTCTGAATCTGGACTGGTTAAACAGCAGTCCAGATTCAGGTTTCCAAGCACACATGCGTGAGTTCCAGGATTCTTTTTTCTATTTTTGGTTACAGCTGGATGGACTGCAGTCCAATATTACAAGGCCCCACTGGTGAAGGGGTGTTTTTGACTCAAAATGCCATATCATTAAAACAATCATCTGTTCTGCTGAAAGTTTAAATAAATTAAAATAACTCACTCAGACTCTTTCTTCATCATAGAGGATGTATGATGCACAGCTACTCCTTGGCCTTAAAAAAAAACAAAAAAACTCTGGTCTTATTTACTCCAAAGCATTCACCTGACTACAAAAGTAATTTCAAAATCACTTCTTCTAACAGCACCAACATAGAACTAAAGAGTTAAACTAAGCTTATAGGAGTCATTATTTGCAAAAGCTTAAAATCTGATCATCACATAAATCAAAATACAGCCACTAAAAGCTAGGTGCACTCTATAGAGTCAAATAATACCTCACAGATAATGCAAGGATAACTATTCCTCAGTCCCTTCTCATCCCTACACTACTTTATGCTGAAAACATTTTTATTAATAGACAATCCGCTCAACTCTCACTCTTGGAACAGTGCTATAATAAGGTCACAAACTATAAGGCACATCACTGTATGGCCTTAAAAAAACTTTAGTGGATAGAGTTCCTAGGAAAATAGGAGGTTACTAGGCTATTGGCCCTGAGGCCCTGATAAGCCTAGCCAAGAATTTAGTCCATGTTTAGACATGTTAGCATCCAGAGCCCCTGTCCAGCAGGGACACAGGTGGAATCCCAGGAGCATATTTTCTGTTTCCCATCCAGTTATCCAGGTTGTGCTTAAAAAGGGATAATGAGGTACTCTGCTTGATATGGAGAGGGAGTCTATTCCACAGATGGGGGAGTCTCTGGAACAGAAATCTGTCCTGCCAACAAGTCCTATTGATATCACAGATCAGGTTGAGGGCACGCGTACAGGCTGCTTGAGTGGAGCTTGCGGATATGCAGCAGTCTCATCAAGGTGGGGTCTGAGATTGCTTTGTATTCTAGACAAAGGTCACCTCTGAGGAGTATGTATGAAACTGAGTAAAGGGACAGGGCCTATCTGTGTAGGGTAGGTGTTTGAGGCCCTGGATTCTCCTGGTGAGGAACCTCTGTGGTCTCTCCAGCTGCTGCATGTCCTTTGTGAGGTACATGCTGAAGGGGGTGTTGTATTCAATAATTGGTCTTAGAAGGGAAGAATACAGGGATCATATGACCTCTTTGTCCCTGGATGAGATACCCTTACTTGTTAGGAGGGCCATGTAGAAAGCATTCTGTAAACTGAAGCAACATGGTGGTCAAAAGTCAGGTTGCTATCAACCTGAGTGCCCAAATCCCTCACTACTGATTGTGTACATAGGATGTTGTTATTAATGTGATAATATGTGGGGACATCACTCTCCCCAAAGGGGATGATGATGCATTTTTTGGCATTCAGCTTGAGGCAATGTTTCTGGCACCAGTCATTTGTTTGGGTGAGACCCTCTTGGAGGACATCCACATTACTTGGGGAGTTGATGACTGTGCTCAGCTTGCATGGTCAGCCATAGCCCACTGATTTTGGCCTGCACCTCAGAGAAGTATATCCCAAATAACAGAGGCCCCAAAATCGATCCCTGGGGTACACTGCTCATTACGGGTTTACTGCTTTAGGTGGCTTCTCCTATTTTGATTAGTTGGGTTCTATCAGTGAGGCAGTTTGCTACCCATCTGGTAACATATGGATTGATGCCTAGTTGAGAGAAGATGTTCATCGTGTTGCCCTGCTGCAGTCATCACACTTGGGTTATCCTGTCGTCAGGCGGTCCCGCAGTCAGCCGGAATTCCAAAGTCTTGGTCCGGCATCGGTTGCTGTCGCTTCTTCCCTGACATCAGTGCGCCAGGGGTATATATAATGCAACCGACGCCATTTTCTTCAGTCTTTCTTGCTGCGCGGTGCCCGAAGCAGAAGCAGTTCGCAAGTGCCGGTCGGCCGACTCCTGAGATTTTCAAACTCGAATTTCAGACCGAAGTCTTCAATAAAGCTAAGTACCCCATTGGGGAAATTTTTCTTGCCTCAGACCAATGTCAGAAAAAGTTAACAATTGTATTTCTTGTGGGAAGCAAATACCTCATAAGGATTTTCATTCTTATTGCATTCCTTGCCTAGGCCCAGACCACGACATCACTAGCTGTCATTTTTGTGCTAGGTTTAATAAGCGTACTATAAAAAGACGCTTTGATTTTGCACGACAATACTTCGGTAGAAAATTTAACTACACTATGCCGTCGGAGCAACCGACTACCGGCGTGCACAAAAAACGCAAGGATAAGGACAGGCAGCCTCGGTCCAAGCCAGACTCGGCTGGTCCTGTTTCTGGTTCTCTGGCCTTCAGTGAGGTTCCGACGCAGCCCCTGACTACCGCAGATCTGGAACCCGAGACCGCTTCGGAACTTTTGGCGGAAAATACCAGGCCGACTCAGACATTTTGTTCAGCCCCTACCGACGACACTGCTGAAAAAGACGTCGGTGCTGCAGAAACACCTTCGGTTTCTGAAGGTGTCTTCAGACCGACGACACTCACCATTAAAACGTATCCTAAGATGAAGACTCCTATTAAACCTAAAAGGACTGCACTTCAGTCCCCTGTTCAAGGCCCCATGCCTAAGAAACAGATGCTCAAAATGGCTGAAGATTTGATCTCTTTAATCAGGGGTTCCCAACCCTCTCCTGATAAAAGGCCTAGACAAGAGGAAGATTATGCATCCTCTGAACAAGTGTCCATTTCATCAGGCTCCTCTGAGGACCAAGATTACTCCTTCTCCCCTTATGAAGATTCTGATGCTGAGGATTCCATTCCCTCAGCTTCTCCTCCTGAAGACTACTCCTTTGGGGAAACTTTACACACTATGAGGGAACATTTTCACTGGGAAGGTCAGGACTACTCTGACTCTAAGAAAAGGCTCAGAGAGTTTCTTTTACTCCCCCAGCACAGACCACTTGCCATCCCACCAGTTTTAGACATTGTGGATGATGTTTACTTAGAATCCACTTTGAACCCAGACTCTCTACCTCCTGCTCCGGCCAAACCTGACAGATACTATAGAGTGCCTGATTCCCACAAATATCTTTATAAAAGCCGTGTTACTGATCCAGAGACTATCTCCCAGGGTCCCAAAGGGGCTAAGGCTTCTATGGCAAAAAATCCTGTACCCTCTGAAAGGGACTCCAGAGCACTAGACAGGTGGGGGAAAAAGGTTTACACCTCAGCCACTCTTGCTATGAGGGCACTAAATTGCCAATTTCACATGCTAAAGTATCAGCAATTTCTTATCTCTCAGTTAAAACAAAGAATGAGCACACTCCCTCAACAGTCTGAATTGAAAGAAATGCAGGATCTGTTGCATGCAACTGAACAGGTGGGCAAACATACTTTACAATGTGGGTTTGATTCTTTGGAGGCTTCCTGCAGAGCAGCTGTCACTGGGTCTGTTATACGTAGGCATGCTTGGTTAAAGGAACAAACTCTGTCTGATCATGTTAAAGCAAAGCTTCTAGATGCTCCCTTACAGCAGGGTGTTCTTTTTGGAGTTAAAGCAGAAGAAGTCTTAAAGAAAATGGAGGATAAGGCAAAATCTATGGAGACAGTCAAAGATTTCCTACAGGTACAGCCCCCTCGCTTCAGCAGAAATTGGCCAACAAAAAATTGGTCCTTTCCAGCTACTGACAGACCACAGAGGGGTAAATACAGACGTCGAAAAGGCAGAGGACAACCACAAGCCCAGTACAAACCTCGCCAATGGGGCACTGCAACACAGAAGGGAGGAGAAGACAGGTCCCAAACTACCAGAAGGCAAACTCAATGACTTGCACCTCATCTGGCCAAGCAACACTCTCTTGGCAGCCCCCTTGGGAGGAAAACTCGCACTTTTTTCAGACAACTGGCACATTGTCACAAAGGACAAATGGGTCCTAGACATAATTTCATGAGGATACAGATCCCATTTTCACACCTTGCCAATGAAAAGAGGAATGCCAAACCTGCCACAAAATCAATGGGCAGAGGCACAAAAACAAATTACAGCTCTCATGGACTTGAAAGCAATTCAACTGGTACCTACTTGAGAGCAAGGTCAAGGATTTTACTCAAGACTCTTTCTAGTGCCCAGAAAGGACAATGCCTGGAGACAAATTCTGGACCTTTCAATTCTAAACACCTTCGTACAAGTACCCAAATTCAAGATGCTAACACTACAGCAGCTTCTTCCCATGTTGGGAAAGGAAGCATAGCTAGTAACACTGGACCTCAAGGAGGCCTACCTGCATGTCCCTATCAGACAAAGTTGCAGAAGATACCTCCGTTTCATTGCAGGTTCAACCCATTACCAATTATCTGCACTGCCCTTTGGCTTATCTACTGCGCCCAGAGTCTTCACAAAATGCCTGGCACCAGTAATTGCATACTGCAGACAAAGAGGAATTCAAATATACCCATACCTGGACGACTGCCTCATCCAAGCAGAAAGCAAGGACATTCTCTTACAACATCTGGCTTTTGTAAAACATCTTCTAAGTTGCCTGGGGTACACAGTAAATGAAAAGAAGTCAAAACTAGTGCCCTCACAAAATATGACATTCCTGGGTGCCAGCTTGAATACAATGGCCCAGAAGGCTTATCTAACACCAGACAAACAACTACAGCTGACTCAATATTTCAAAACAATGGCAACAAAGACCCAACTAACTGCAAGAAAAATTCTGCAGGCCTTGGGCTTCATGGCATCTTGCATACTACTAATACCATTTGCAAAGCTGCATATGAGGAAATTACAGTGGTACCTAAAAAGCGTATGGTCTCAACACAGCCACAGCTTGGACACAATGATATCTCTCATTCCCTGCCTACAACAGGAGTTTCTATGGTGGTCACAGGCATGTCACCTCAACAAGGGTCAGCCTTTCACCTTGCCCCCATCCAGGCAAACTATGACAACAGCTGCATCAGACTACGCCTGGGGGGCACACATGGCAGGACAGTGCGTTCAAGGCATATGGACTGCAGATCAAAGGAATCTGCACATCAATCAAAAAGAGACGCTAGCTGTACAGAATGCTCTGACAGCCTTCAAGAGTCTATTACATCCAGGGCAACTTACAATAAAGACGGACAACACCACAGTAATGTGGTACATAAACAAACAAGGGGGTACACACTCCTACCCTCTATGCAAGCAAGCAATGACCTTGTGGAACACAGCTCTAGCTTACCAAGTTCAATTACAAGCCCAATTCCTGCCAGGAAAGAAGAACACATTAGCAGATGACCTCAGCAGAAACATCATGGATCCCCACGAGTGGAAACTGGATCCACAAGTATTTGCAATGATAACTCAAAAATGGGGCCTTCCAGACATAGACCTGTTTGCCATCCCTCAAAACTATCAACTAACAAAATTTTGTACAAGGACACTTCACCATCAAGCTTGGAAAGTGGACGCACTCTCATTCAGTTGGAAAAACCTGACAGTATATGCCTTCCCTCCATTGCCTATGCTCACAAAGGTGCTTCTGAAAGTCAGAAAGGAGAGACCACGACTGATACTCATAGCCCCAGACTGGCCACGCCAGCACTGGTACCCACTATTGAGGAATATGGCCCAGGGCCCACCTTGGATTTTACCACAATTTACCCATTTGCTCACACAGCAAAACAATCAGATTCTTCACAGTCAGCTCAAAACCTTAAATCTGGCTGCATGGCAAATCACCTAAGCATCCAGCCAGCTCCTCTTTCCCAAGCAGTTATGGATGTTATTCTGGAAGCTAGGAAGCCAAGCACCAGGAAGGCTTATTCGGACAAATGGAAAAGGTTTTGTGTCTGGAACCAAGCTAAAGGCCAAAACATAATTCAGCCTCACATGCCTCACATTCTACAGTATTTAACTGAGATGTTGCACAAAGGACTTTCTTTTTCTTCCATTAAAATCCATGCTTCAGCTATTTCAGCCCACTACAACACAGATCCACCCTTGTTTTCGCATCCACTTCTAAAGCAGTTCCTCAGAAGGGCATAAAACATTAGGCCCCCCAGGAGAGCACCTACACCAACATGGGACCTCAATTTTGTTCTGAAAAAACTTACGCTACCTCCCTTTGAACCAGCTTTCTCTGCAGAACTACAGTTCCTATCATGGAAGACTGCCCTGCTGCTATTAATAACTTCAGCTAAAAGAGTATCAGAGCTGCAGGCACTAATAGCAGTGGAACCTTTCCTCATTTTCCATCAAGACAGAGTTTCTCTATGAACTAATCCTTCCTTCATGCCTAAGGTGGTTTCCAGTGTGGCTTTAAATCAAACCATCCACTTACCCACCTTCTTCCCAAATCCACAGAACAAAGGAGAGAGACTCCTGCATTCCTTGGACATTCACAGGCAACTTCGTTACTACTTGGATAAAACTAAGGCTTTCAGAAAATCTGACCAGCTCTTTATATCCTATGCTACAGCTTCACAAGGGAAGGCTATATCAAAACAAGCCATTTCCAAATGGATAGGACATTGCATTCGTTTCTGCTATACCCATCATGGAAAACCAGTTTTTGCTACCATTAGGCCCCACTCTACCAGGGCAACAGCCACATCTACAGCCTTCTTCAGGGGGGTTCCAACCAAGGAGATTTTGGAAGCTGCAACTTGGAGTTCAGTACACACCTTTACCAAACACTATCACTTACCTCTTTACTCTAAGACTAGGGCAGGCTTCATCACTGCAGTTCTGCAGGGCCTTCTAGCCTCCACTAACCCTCTATGACTCCTCCACCCATCCTTAGCTTTGGGATTCTACCCAAGTGTGATGACTGCAGCAGGGTAACATGATGGACATAGTACAGTTTTGTACCTACCATAAATGTAGATGTTCGAGTGTACACCCTGCTGCAGTCCAGGTTACCCTCCCTCCATCCCCTCTGATCGAACTGGCTAAATCTCTACAATACCTTCCTGATGTATTTGCTTATAGCTGGAGGGATTTTGTGTTTTTGCAAAATTAATTCAATTTGGTACTAATTACTGACCACCTTTTTGGGAGCACCTGACATCTGGGGCAAGAAAAACTGAAGAAAATGGCGTCGGTTGCATTATATATACCCCTGGCGCACTGACGTCAGGGAAGAAGTGACAGCAACCAACGCTGGACCAAGACTTTGGAATTCCAGCCGACTGCGGGACTGCCTGACGACAGGATAACCCAAGTGTGATGACTGCAGCAGGGTGTACACTCGAACATCTACATTTATGGTAGGTACAAAACTGTACTTTATCTACTATGCCTGAGTGGGGAATAGTGTTGAAGGCTTTGTCCAGGTCAAGGTAGGTGGTGTGCACCATCTTCCCCTAGTCCATGGCTTTGGTGACTGTCTCAAAGAAGTCAACCAGATTTAACAGACATGACCTCCCCTTCACAAAGCCAAACTGTGTGGGGTTGAGTGTTTGGAGGTTGCCAATGTCCGTGTTAATGAGGTCCATGATATCTGTTCCATGGCCTTGCAGATCAGGCTAGTTAGGTTGATGGGTCTATAATTTCCTGGATCAGTGGACACTCCACCTTTGTGTAAAGGGATGACAGTGGCTGTCCTCCACTCACCTGGGACAAAGCCAGTACTCAGGCTTTGGCTGAATTGGGTGCCTAATGATGCTGCTAGTTCATGCCTGAGTTCATGTAGGATGCAGCCCAGGATGTTACGGCATTATCTTATACTTTCCCAAGTATTCATTTCCCATAAACTTATCTATTTTCCATACAAATGCTATAGTTCAAAAAACATACTCCAAATTTATAACCCAAGCATGCAGTTGAAATTCCCTGACAAAATGTTAACAGTTACAAAGGCTAACAACTCAGCTGGTGGCTCTTTCCTTGTTCCTGGATAAAATTTAGAATTCCTTTCCACTCAGTCTAAGAAACACCAATTCTTTTAATGCACAGACAAAAGAATACCCAAATAATACCTGGCTCTGAACAAACAAATTCCTGCGTGATAAATTTCCTGCTCCTTATTTTCTCCTATTCTTTCCAGATATTATCCCCTTAGTTATTGGTCCAAAATATCCTCCTTGTTCTCTAGCTCTCCCTCTTCTGTCACAGTTGTAAAACATTCATTCTTACATCTTAATACTAACCATCCATTGTCTTCATTTCTCTCCTTCGATCAAGCTCATTTCCAAATATGTTTCATAACTCTTTAGATGCCGCTGCAGTAATTAATGATACTCTGTTTAAATGTACATTTGTTGTTCACATGTTTACCTCTGTTTATTCTGTTCTTTACTTGACATATTTTCTGGAGTTTTTCTTTCCAGAAAAGGTTTTAAAGCTTATTACATGATGCTGTTATTAATCAATAATACTGTTTACATTTTATATACTTGTTAATTACTTGCATACCTCTGTTTGCTTTGTGCTTTATGAAATGTTGGAATTTTATTTTAGTTTTTCTTCTCAGACCTCTGCTTAAAGGTGATAGTTTTCTGTCCATTCGGACTATTCCAGTAAACAAGTGCAACAAATAAATACATTTTTCCCGTTTTCATTTATGAAGGTCTTTTATGTTTTCAGTGTAATATGTTTTACTGTTATTTTCATTTTTACTAATGGCATTTTCTGTATATCCTCTTATAGTTTTTTTTCTGATTTGTACAAGTTTTTCTTTGGAACTTCTCTTCCCCAGCATCCACTGAGAAGGGATTATTAACCCAATCAAACATTCTAGTAAACAAAAGCTAAATAAAAATAAACAAATGCATTTTATGTGGATTGGCAATGCCTACCATTATGTTGTACCTCCAGAACTTTATATATAAAATATAGAATATTATCTTTAGATATAAAATATATAAATAAGGAAGGGTTAGAGGGCAGGGGTGGGCTTGCAAAAAAAGCTTTTTTATGATAAATTTGTTGTATAAAATGTTTTTGATGAAATGGCTTATCAATCAAATGGCTTTGCAATCAAATGTGGTTTCAGTCATTTGTACCTCCTGACTTTTCCTTCAGTTTTCTTTCAGTTAACTGCACTTTCAATCAAAAAAAAAAATATAATATATATGTATAAATATATATATATATATATATATATATATATATATATATATATATATATATATATATATGTATAGGATCACTACGAAATACCGAATGCCCAAAATCCCGACGTTGAAAACAAAGAGACCAGATGACCGAAACCCTGCATTACCGAAAGACCAAAAGCACGAAATGCAAAATCCCAGTGTTAAGGGATTTTGCGTTAGCGCTTCTGGTGTTGCAGTTCAGGTAAGTATGTGTGTGTAAGTGTGTTTGTGAGGGGTGTAGTTTGTGTGTTGTGACCGTGGTGTGTATGAGAGGGACTGTAATGTGTGGGTGTGAGTTTGCCTTGTGCGTCTGTGCGATCTCAGAGTGAGAATAATAAAGTAGGGGGGTGTGCAGGGGGGCTTGCCCCCCCGCCTAAGTCTAGTGTAGGCTGCATTGTTTGGTTGTGGGGGGAAGGTGTGTGTATGTGTGTGCATGCTGTTTGGTTGTGTAACTTTCCCGATTTTGAATTTCGTGGTTTTAAGCATTGTTATTTTGGGCATTCAGTATTTAGTAGTGATTCCATGTATATATATATATATATATATATATATATATATATATATATATATATATATAGATATATATATAGATATATATATATATTTATATATATATACATTATATTATATATATGGATCTACTTTGTTCGAAAATATGTTACATCGAACAAACAAAGTAGATGCCCACTTCAGCGAAAGTGCATTTCAACGAAAGTACACTTTTGCTGAAGCCTAGTCATCGGATTGGCTGACTAAAAAAAAAAAAAAAAACACAGAAATCATGTTTTGCAGGAGGGCAAGCCCCCCTGCAACCCACATTTGGGAGGCTGTGCCTCCCACACCCACATACTTAAATATACCAACTCCGAGATCGCACTATAGCAAGGAAAAGGGAATATTCCCATTCCACTCTGTATTGTGATCTCTGTACTTTGTTTTCAAAGTTTTGGTACTTCAAACAACTGGGCTCAACCAAGTGGGTTTCAAAGTACTGAAAATTCATACAAACGAAGTAAACCCATATGTATATATAGGTTTACCTTTAAAACCGCATACTGCAGAAGGGCGAACAGTACATTTCTGAAAGGCAGTCTGCGAAGTTTGCAAATGTCGAACAGAAAAAGGTTTGAATGTGCAATGAGTGAATGCACAGTGAGATTCGCTCATTGCACATTCCACATTCTGGGGCGGATTGCACTATAGTAGGGATCGGGAAATGGTTCCCTTCTCCACTGTAGTGCGATCTCAGAGTTAGAATAATAAAGTAGGGGGATGTGGGGGGCGCAGGGTGGCTTGTCTCTGTTTACACTTTGTTTTTTAATCTTCAACATTAATGTTCGAAAAACAGCGAATCTACTTTTCGATTTGCTGTTTTTCGAACATAAAGGACTGTCAGCATTTATAGTTTCGTGGTTTCGAGTCACTCATATGAGCACTTGAACCACTGCGATTCGTGGATTTAAAGGTAAACTGTATATATATATATATATATATATATATATATATATATATGTATATATATATATGGATTTCCTTTATAATTTCAAATACTGAAATTTCGAATTTCAGTATCTCGAGACTATAAAGCCAAAACCTTACAAACCCGAAACAGCACAACTGCGAAAGTCAAAATCGAGAAACACTACACCACACACACAAACACACCCACCTCCCGACACTACAATAAACTAAAACAAAACACACAAACATAAAAAAACAAACACAAACACCTACCCTAGCTAGAAGCGGGGGGGCAAGCCCTCCAGACCCCCTTGCTACTTATATATACGAACTCAGAGGTCGCACTACCCACCAAAACACAGAAAACACACCACTACACACTCTCCAAACACACTCACATACACACAAACCCTACCCCAAACCCTTTAAAAAATAACACTTACGTAATGCGCCATCACAACTGCGGGTTTGACATTTCTGGCTTTGGGATTCTGCAGTTTTGCACAACTGCAGTTTCGACACTTTGGTCTTGAGATACTAAAATTCAACATTTCAGCATTTTGAGGTTCCAAAGTGTAACCAGATATGTGTATATATATATATATATATATATATATATATATATATATATATATATATTATATATATATATGTATATAGATAGATAGATATATATATATGGGTTTCATACACTAGATCGAATTTTCACTAATTCAAAATATGCTCACTTCAGGGAAAGTGCACTTAATCGAAGGTGCACTTACGCGAAGTTCATTACAACGAACGGGTGTTATACTGAACTTCCGTGCAGTACTCATGGACCTTAGGGTTAGGGCAAGGGTCATAGTAAGGGGCTATCCCCTTACCATGACCCATGCCCTAACCCTAAGGTCCGTGATGACTGCAGTTCAGTGAAGGACATGGCAATGTCCTCCACTATGGTGCAATAGTCACAAGCCTTAGGGTTAGGGAATGAGATAGGGTAAGGGGATAGCTTTACTAACTATCCCCTTACCCTAACCCGTGCCCTAACCCTAAGTTCCATGACTATCGCACCATAGTGGAGGACATAGCTTGTTTTTTTATGTCCTCCACTGTGCTGCAGTGTTTTTGGTGAAGTGCACTTACGCAAAAGTTCACTTTCGTTAAAGTGAACTTTCGCAGAAGTGAGGCTTCCTAGTACAAGTTCGAAGTAGTGAACTTTCGTTCTTGTAATAGGAATCCATAGATTTTTTATATATATATATATATATATATATATATATATATATATATATATATATATATGTGTGTATATATATATATATATATATATCCAGGAATCTTTGCACAATGGAGGAAATTCAACAGACTAATAATTTTACACCTATAGTAATCTTATCTCCCTAGGCCAAAATACTTAAAAATTGTATTCAAATACAATTGCTAGACTATCTCGTAAAGAGAGTACTCCTATCCCCT
This sequence comes from Protopterus annectens, assembly GCF_019279795.1. NCBI lineage: Eukaryota > Metazoa > Chordata > Ceratodontiformes > Protopteridae > Protopterus > Protopterus annectens. The sequence goes on from NC_056746.1 coordinate 761,596,577, forward strand.
AAATAACATGACTTCCATCCTTCCCACAGTACTAGCACTACCCTTCTAACCTATATAGATACTGTCAATAAATCTAGAGATAACAGCAAACTAGTCTTTTCCTTATTTCTAGACTGGTCTAAAACCTTTGACACAATTTGTCACAGCAAATTTTTACTTCAAATGTTGTCACTAGGTCTCGCTTAGTCCGCCCTTCTGTGGTTCCAAAGGAACCTGTACAATAGTCAGTAAAATGGCACTCCATCTCCTCTCCTTACCTTCCGGTCACCACTGGTGTACCACAAGGTTTTATCCTTGGTCCCCCTCCTCTTTAACATTTTCATCAATACCCTCTATACTTCCACAAAACAGGCTACCCTAATACAACATGCAGATGATTCCACTCTCATTTGCACATCTGACAACATTGTACACCTCCAAAAAAATACTCAGGAATCTTTCATAGCCACTGAAACATAGTTTCCTACCTCTCAACTCATGCTCAACCTAAAAAAGACCAAACTACTACTTTTTTTCCGAAAAAGCTCTCTCCCATGAAAAAACAAAACTTAAAGTCCTGTCTCTTGATAATACAACCATTGAAGTCACTTCTAATAGCAAACTGTTAGGGCTGATAGTGGATGATAATCTTGCATTCAACCTGCATGTGTAAAATTGCATAAGAAAAACTCATCAAAAACTAGGGATGCTTTATACAGCCAAACACTTTCGCACTGACACAGCTAAAACTACACTTGCCACTACTTATCTCATCTCCACTTTTCTTTATGACACTCCCATCCTTACTAACCCCGAGGCATCACAAAAATTAAAACTTGAATAATTCTATAACAAAGTTGTTAAATTTGCAGCACATACCCCTTTCAGAACCTACCACTGTATAGCACTGAAAAGCCTAAATTGGTTAGAACTGCCACATCAACTAACATATACAGCTTCTTACCACCTATAAAATTATCCAGCATCCATCTGCCTGTCCAGCACTAAAAAACATTCTACACAACTATGTTCCCAGTCAATTATTGCAATTCAGTGACCAAAAACTCCTGTATGTCTGCAAACCTATCAAATCTGTTGGGCATTGTCTGTACTTGAACACGATTGCTAAGGCCTGGACCTCCTTTTTTGTATCTATCAGCTCTATACCCTCCCTCCCATCTTTCAAAACCACTCTGAAAGACTTCCTAGCTAAAATCCAGCTCTGTTCTTGCTCAAAACCAGGATAAACTATGTCCGTAAATGTGAACAAGTATGTTTTCTTTCCTTATACCTCCTTCCTCTCCCTTCTTTACTTCCTTCCTTACTGCTATCTAATTCTCTTCCCTGATTTGCTGTCTAAGTATACCAAAAGCCAGTTTTCCCTCACTTCATATTGCAATTCCTATTTGTATTAGACTAACTTACCCTTTATTTCTCTGCAAACTATCTAAAATTTCATATACCTTGTATCACGTCTTAACCAATGTTTTTATATTATGTCTAATTTGTTATAATTATTTAAATTGCAGATGATTTTATTTTATTTTTGAGGATTGTAAAATTAATGTTTTTAAAATGTTGTGTAATAATTTGGAGCTTTTCTGCCTGTGTCTCTGGGGCTTCTATCCAGTTGGACTTTAGGAGAATCTCTCAGGTGGACAGAAAAAAAAATATTATAATCACCCATCAGTTAAATAATATTTATTTAAGTAGGCAGACACAAAGACCAATAGAAATCAGATGTGCCTTGTACAAGTATGCTGTGATGGGATACAGACATCATCTTCCTAGGACTAAGGGTTAAGCTGGAACTCTGGTGCAGTAATGCAGGTCAATGTCAAAAGTAACAGCAATGCTATTTAAATATGTTCATAGGTTCATAGGTAGGTACTAGGCTATCAGCCCAAGGGCTTACGTAAGCCTAGTCAACAAGGTTCCCTGGCTTACACCACCCGAGAAAGTTATTTTCTTGTGTCACTGTCGAGCAGAGACACAGAAGTGATCCCCGGGGTGTATTTCCTATTTCCCATCCACTTATCAAGATTTTTCTTGAATAGTGCTAATGAAGAACTTTGCTTGACATAGATGGGTAGCCTCTTCCAGAGTATGGGAAGTCTCTGGGACAGGAATCTATCCCTCCAGCATGTCCTGTTTATTGTGGTGACAAGGTTTAGGTCCCTAGAGCGTGTAGCTCGGAGGGATTTTGATTTCTTTAGGTGTAGCATGTCCAACAGCTCTGGGTTTGGCATAGCTTTATATGTTAGCAGAGATCACCTCGGAGTAGGTGATATGCTACGGAGTAAAGCTGGAGGTTTTTGAGACAGTCAGTGTAGGGCATCTGTTTGAGGCCAGTAATCCTCTTTGTGAGGTACTTCTGTGGCCTTTCCAGCTGCTGCAGATGTCTTGTGAGGTACATCCCAAAAGGGGAGTTGTACTCTATAATGAGTCTAATGAGTGTCGAGTAGAGGGGAACAATGACCTCTTTTTTCCTGGATGAGAACCCTTTTATGATGAGGTGTGCCAGTGTAGAAGGACTTCCTGACTAATGTGGCGATGTGACTATCAAAGGAGAGACAACTGTCCACCTGGGTCCCAAGGTCTCTTATCACACATTTGGTGTTAAGTAGATGTAGTAGCCTATGTAGTAGTTCATGGGTACAGAGTTTTTACCAAAGGGGATGACACTGCACTTTTTGGTATTGAGCTTGAGTCCATGGCTCTGACACCAGGCATCTGTCTCAGCGAGGCCCTTCTGTAGGATGTCCACATCTTTTGGGGACTTGACTATGGCTCCTAGTTTGCAGTCATCTGTGAACTTCATTAGCCAGAGGCCTTCTGTGTTAGCCTGTACTTCAGAGAAGTAGATACCAAACAGGAGATGTCCCAGGACTGAACCCTGTGGTACTCAACTTGTCACTGCTTTGAGGTCAAATTTGGAGTCTGCAACTTTTTACAGTGTGGGTTCTGTCAGTGAGCCAGTTGACAACCCATCTTGTGACGTAGGGATTTATACCTAGTTTAGTGAGTTTAGCTATAATTCCAGAATGGGGGATGGTGTCGAAAGCCTTGGCGAGGTCAAGATAGGCTGTGTGAACCACCTTACCCTCATCTACGGCTTTGGTGACTGCCTCAAAGAAGTCGATCAGGTTCAGGAGGCATGATCTGCCTTTCACAAACCCGAACTGGGTGAGATCCAGAGTTTGGAGGTTACCAATGTCTTTGTTTATGAGCTCCATGGTAATACGTTCCATGGCCTTGCAGACCAGGCTCGTCAGGCTAATAGGGTGATAGTTCCCAGGATCAGTGGTGGCTCCCCCTTTGTAGAGTGGGATAACTGTTGCTGTGCACCATTCAGTGGGTACAAAGCCTGATGCAAGGCTATTATTGAACATGGTGCTTAAGTGGGAAGCCAGTTCATTCTGAAGTTCATGTAAAACACAGCCTGGCATGTTGTCCGGTCACATGGATGCTGTGTTTTTGGCTTTAGAGAGTGTAGCTTTTACCTGCGTAGTTGTGATTACAGGGGCTCTGCATTCTTCCTGTATAGATATGGGCCCTGTAGCGGGTGGGGGGGTAAAGTTAGCACTGAACCTATCTGCCAGGATGTTGGCAATATCAGTTGGTTCTGTAATTTTCGTGCCGTTGTGATGTAACTCAGAGCAGATCTGGGTGTTGCCATCGAGATTCTTAACATAGCTATAGACCTTTAGAACAGAGGGGGCTTATCCATATACATCTTTAAGCAGACAGATTTAAAAGTTCTTGTTACCTATTTGAGCACTGAATAGTACTCTCCTCCAATATTCAAGTACAGGCATACATAACAGTCCTGGTAAGTCTGTGACTGTCCATTACATCATCAAGGCTAACTTTAAAGGTACCAAAGTAGTACTTTTTTTGATCTGTAGTGGTAACTTTTCCACAGCCTAGGAGTACATTGATTTATAATAAGTGACTTATGAAAATACCCATCTTTTGGCTCCTACTGCAGGCATTTTTAGAACCACTGCTTTCGTAAGGGATTAGGAGGTCAAATGAGATTGTCTCATTTCATGGCTTGAAAAACAAAAGATGTTTTGCCTAGGAGCAGCCTACAAGCTACCGTGTGTAAGAAAAGCTGTGCTTGTCTATTGGGATGGCTAAAGGATTTAAGGCCTTTAATTTTCTTAGGTAGAAGTCTTTATGATATTTCCAACTAAACAATATGCTTTGGCCTTTACATCGAAAGAAGATTCTGAAAAGTGAAGTGTACAGAGGTAGGATTACTTCTCTGGATTATAAGGAGATTAGACAGGCAAGGTAAAAGGATTTCCTGATTATGGTTGAAGCATATAATCAAATTAGAGAAAGAGAATGAGACAGAGTTATTCTGTTAAGCATCTAGGTATCTCCTGACCATTTCTGCCTGAATAGGAGTACCATGCTTAATGTCAGAAGTGAGAATAGTATTTTAGCTAAATGCTATGGCACTGCACTTCTTTGCATTCACCTTGAGATCATTTTAGGTACACCAGGTATTTGCCCATTTCAGCTCATGTTGGAGCTCTTAACCATCAGTGCATGAGCAGATAATAGCCCCTAACTTGCAGTTATCAGTTAGTCAACTCCATTTTATTTATATTATTTATTTATTTATTTATTTATTGACATACGTTTAGTAGGAAAGTCCGACTGGGCAAGAACCCATTTTACCTCTCACAACAAAATATACAATGTTAAGAGAACAATATAAATATCAAACAAACTATAGAAAATGTACATCCTAAATGCATATGAGATAAATAAGAATGAAATAAAAATAAAAAAATTAAATAAAATTCACTATAGGAAAAAGTGTAGGGCAAACCCTAGAAACAAACCCTCATGGAGGAACGATAACACCAGCAAGCTTTACAATAAAAGGCAGAGAATTCTGACCAAAAGCAAGAAGAGTAATTCCTAGAATGACACAGCATTCATCACTTGTAATAAACAAGCAACTCAGGTGCTAAATAAAATCCACCAAAGCCACGTTTGAGGCTAAAGTAGCTACCAGACTGAAAGGCAATCACAAGGCCTTTATACTTATGCTTATAAACTCAGAAGTACAATGCAGAAATGCTCTGTGCTGATTGTGAATAATGTTGCTTATACTGAGGTCAATCTTCTTCTTCTGGCTTTTCCCAGTTAGGGGTTCGCCACAGCAGATCACTGTCCGGTCATGATTGGCAGTGGAGTTTTACGGTGTCGAGTTGCCAGCCCGGCACCCAACCTTCCACAGAAGGCACACACATGCACGCACTCACGCCTAGGGCCAATTTAGTGTGTCCAATCCACCTACAGCTTTGGGATGTGGGAGGAAACCGGCGCACCCCAAGGAAACCCACGCGACCACAGGGAGGACATGCAGACTCTGCACAGAAGGCATCCCAGCCGAGGCTCGAAGCAGAGAACCTCTTGCTGTGAGGTAGCAACGCTAACCGCTGCACTACCGTGGCCGTCCTACTTATACTGAGGTCAATGATATTGCAAAACTATTTATTTCTTTTACATTTGTTTACCCTAAAAGTCCAAACGGGCAAGTATTTTTCAGTGGAGGTCTGGGGAGAAAAGCTGCACATATCAGACATTTAAGCATAGACAGAAGTGCAACAATTTATAGAAGGGTAAGATATGTAGGAGTAAGATCATATTTCTGGCAGTAAAGAACTGTTGACAGTTCCACATATAAGATATTATAACACAGATGCAAGTGTAACAATTTATATAATGGTAAAACAAGTAGAAGTAACATCATATTTCTGGTACTAAAGAACTATTAACAAAGAATACATATAGAACAAAATACAACAAAAAATCAATTTAATTCATGACAAGTCATCCAGACGTAGCTAAAGTAACATGTTCATTAGTAACTGTAATATTTATGTATAAAGCAGAAAGAAAAGGAAGAATGAAGGAGATAGACAGGAAGCTGGGGAGGGTATAAGGAATAGCTGTAGATGATGCTTGAAAAGAGATTTATTCTACTTGATAGAGTGGTAAGTCATGAGAACTAATATTTAACCCGGGCTGTTTCAGGAGCACAGCCATGTATTAATCCAGTCATTTCTGAGTGATTGTTTTAGACTGACTGATATAGGGTGTATATCTTATATTTTTGGGGAGTGAATTGTAAATTTTGACTACATAAGTTGAACAGAGTCCCATGAGGTGTTCCTAGTTTTGGTTACTTTTAGTAGATATTTTTTGTTGGAATGTAAATCACGATGATTGTAGTAGGGTTGGAGTATATTTTGGAGAACTGGTATTTTTTCCTCCTGGTTGAGTAGTTTGTGGGTCATTGTCAACTGATTATTGTGCAGGAGGTGGGGAAACTCTAACCAGGAAAGTTGTCTTAATGCTTGACAGTGATGTGATCTATGTGATGAGTCAGTGGCAAATGTTGTGATTTTATTATAACATATTTCTAGTTTTCCTAAGTCTGTTTTCTTGAGGTTGGTGAGTATGGGAGAGGCATAAAGGAGCATAGAGAGAGGAGGGGTCCTTGCAATTCTTATCTTAGTACTATTAGTTAGAAATTGCTTATTTCTATATAGGCTTCCTAATTTTTTGTGTACTTTATTCATCATCATCATCATCATCATCATCATCATCATCACCAAACTTTTTCCCATTTTTCTATATGAGGTCGGAGTATTGTGTTAACTGTTGCCAACTCTCTCAATTCAGTGCCACACTCCTGCCTTCTTCAACACTCATGCCTGACTGTCACAGATCTTCTTTCACACAATCCATCCACCTTTCTGCTGGACATCTTCACTTCCTCTTACCTTCTTCCTCTCTGTCCCAAATCTTCCTCACCAGATTGTCTTCTGCTTTTTTTTCATGTGCTCAAACCACTATAATCTGTTCTCTTTGATCTTTTCTGCAATTGCAGCTACTTTGGCTTCTGCTCTTATGTCCTCATTTCTTCGTCTGTCTCACAGTGTGCATCCTGTCACCTTTCTCAGGCACTTAATTTCCATCACCTCTAGCTTCTTCAACTGTTCTGCCTTTACTGCCTAGGTTTCTGTACCATACAGTAGTACTGGTCGCACCACTAACTTGTACACCTTACTTTTCAGCTTCTTTGGCATTCCTCTGTCATAGACTGAACCTGATGCTCTATGCCAGAACTTTATTGATTGTGCTATATGTAGGTCAAATATGAGGTTAGTATCGATAACAAGGCCTAGGAGTTTTGCATGATACAGGTGTAATAATTATATTACCTGAGGCAGAAATATAGAAGGTGGGATGAGGGATAGTGGTTCTAGTTTTATGAAAGAGCATAAGTTTGATTTTACTAGGGCTGAGTATAATTTAAGAGTCAAAGAGCCAAGTTTCAGTTATAGAAAAGGACTTTTGTGGGGTTCAATCGCCTAGGCAGCGAGACTTTTCCCTGTGGGACATTTCTTCGGGGAAACATGGCTGAAATGACATTCAGCTGCAGAGAAATATGGCTGTTTACAAATTTCCTGTGTGCAAAGAGAAGAATATGGTGCCATGCCCACAACTTCAATAACCAAATGCAGAGGGAGAAAATAATATCCATGGCCCCAAGGCAACATGAGACAGCAGGCAATATTGCAGGCATCAGCAGCAGGCTGGCCAGTGGGCATGTCAGTGGCAGTAAGAATGCAGGGTAGAATGGGCAGTGCCTTTATAATTGGTGTGTGTGGACTACTATCCCCTTCACAGTGTCTAGGGAACATTATCTAAAATGCATACTGGAGCATAAATGTGACTACAGTAAGATGCAGGATTTTCTCCATGCTGTAGCACATTTCTACATGTTTTAGTAACATAAGCATGTACTGTACAGTGAGTACAACACTTGTTACTTCTTCTGCCCCAATGCACTTGGTTACTAAAGCTGTGGGTATGGTAGTGTGTGCTTCTCTTTGCCCACAGGGAGCGTGCAAACAGCCATATTTCTCTGCAGCTGAATGTAACTTCAGCCACGTGTGCGGAGCCAAATGTACCACATGGAAATGTCTCACTGCCTAGGCACCTGAACCCACTTTTGTGTTATATCTTGTAGTTGTTCTATAGTGTGGACAGCACAGATGATTGTAGAATCATGTGCATATTGGACTAGGGAAGCAAGAGATGTGGCTGTGTTGAGATTATTTGTGAAGGTATTGAAGAAAAGGGGGACCAAGAATGGATCCCTTTGGTATACTTAGTGTAACTGGAAGCAGAGGTGAGAGGCCCTGCTGCCATTGCTGGTGACCTGTTAGAAAGCTTGAAACTACAGGAGGGTGGAGGAACTGAGGTTTAATTTTGAAAGTTCAGTTAGATGTTTATGGTGAGAAATTATGTCGAAGGCTTTGGACATATCTAGAAAGAGTGATGAGACTATTTCCTTCATTCCTATACTGATTGATGGCATTAGTGAAAGTCAAGAGAGTCAAGCAGTTGTGGTACTGTGATTGGTCGAAATCCATGTTGAGAGTTGGCTAAGAGGGAATTATTTAAAAGGTAGTGTATTAGTTGAGAATGTATGCATCTTTTGAGAATTTGTGAGAGTGGGGATAGGATGGCAATAGGCCTATAATCTGAGAGTTCAGTAGAGCTGTCTCTTTTATGTAGGGGTATTATGCAGGAGATTTTCTAGATTTGTGGTACTTGTTTGTGATTGAACAATTGATGAGAAAAGAGACGGGGTAAGAAATGACATCAGCAGCTGTCTTGTAATATTCTGCTGGAATTTTATCTAATGCTATTGTTGCTGGTTTTAGTTTTTTGTAGTTTATTTATGGTATTTATGGGGTCAGGGTAGAAGGAAAAAGTGTTTTTGTTTATAATTTGGGGTGTAGTTTGTGAAGAGGGACAGTTTTTTTGTTAGGGACAAAATGCTTTCATTGAGTATTTATTGAATTGTTCTGAAGTATTATCTACGCTGTCTGGTGTGGAGGGGATGGGATAACTGCTTGTCCTCCATGTAGGATCGTTTTAATAGCTGATCAAAATGTTTGTGGGTTTCTCTGATGCTTCATTTGATATTAGTGTACTATTTTTTTTCAAGTCTAATTTTTTTTAGCTTTATTTCTAAATTCTTGATATATCAAGTGATTTGTTTGTGATTTATTTGCATACCAATGTTCCCATGCCTTGTCTATTAGTTTAAGGAGAGCTCTTGATTCTTTGGTTAGCCATGGGGCTTAGTTTGACTTAACTAGAATTGTTCTTGGGGGTGCAAGCTTATTAAGAATATTGAGGAATGTGTTATTAAAGTATTCTACAGCAGAATTGAGGGACAAGATCTTTAGTGGAGTCCAATTACATTGTTTGATGGTGGATACCAGGGTATGAGAGTTAAAGATTTTCTTGCTATGGATTTGATGGTAAGTGATCTGTTTAAGATGGTTTGTGCTTTGCCTAAGCAGAAAGGTTGGTATGTGGTTACGAAGGTTATCTGGAAGACAGAGTGTAGGGAATGTGAGGGTTTATTGGTAAGGGTCCAGTCTAGTATTGATTGTCTGAGTTTTTGTCTGATCTGGTTGGGCTTCGTACAATTTGTGTAAAGCCATGCAGGTTAATATGGTTAATGGGGTTTTGTGAGTTACAGTTATTCCTAAAGGTATTGAAATCTCCCATTATAATTGTTTCTGAGAAATAATGTTTGAGGTCCAATGTAGGATATGCTGTATGGTGAAAATGTTATTGCCTGGTGGGATATAAGTTCCTGCTATTATTAGGTGTCTGTTGGTGAAGAAAAGCTAAAAATACTACATTGAATGATACTGGCAATATACCTAGATGCATCTTAAATAGCATAAAGCCAAATTTAGCCACCCACAATAACAACACTGTTTAATCTTATCAAGTAAAACCAAACAACAACAGCAACCAGGAACAGGAACGGTTCTCCACTCAGGGCTGCAAAACACTGCACTGTTAAAATGTATCAAAAAACAGAATGAACCAAACCACAGCAATAAGAAGGCATATAACTCCAATAGATAAATGTTTATTGTTAGTGCTTTCACAGTTCACAATGACTGCTTCATCAGACAAACTCACATAACATCCCTCATTTTAAAACAATATCAACCAATAAAATCTCACTTTCAGTTAATGAATTAAATGCAATAAGAAACATACAGCACCTTAAAAAATTATAAGGGACTGTGGAAGAAATGTCATGAAAAATATGTATATAATACAGTATGTATTCCAGAACATTGTCATGTAAAAACATTTAAATAACCTCATTTAATTAAGCATGTAAATAGACGTGTAATATCACACTCAACTAAAAAATTTAAAATAAGATATAAAATAATATAGATGTATTTCATTTAACTAAAGGTCTATTTTTAAGAACAGGCTTAATACAAATCTTATCATTCAGTCCTTTACCCTTGTGGGCTTGCATCCTGAGGATCCATTTCAGTTCACAGTTCTCAACCCTATTACTAACATCACCCCTCCGAGGCCCAGGAGGTATGATCTCTACCACCAGAAACCTAAAAGTATGAGTTTCGTTATGAAGGATGTGCTTTGCAAGGGCATTGGTTTGAATACTTTTGCTAATATTGTAGACATGTTCTCTTATACGATCCCTTAACCTTCTGTTTTCCCTAGGTAAAATGCATTGCATTGCTGACAGACTGCCAAGTAAACTAATGAGGTTGCATTACATGTAGCTGTCAACTTAAACTCTATATGCTTGCCTATATCAGGGTATACAAACATTCCTGCACTGCCTATATATTGACACCAACTACATGTGGTACATGGAAAGGTTCCACATATCCGGACTGATTCCTTCCTAAGCTCATAGGCTTTAGGATAGCATGACATCCTTTTCAAATTCTTACTGTTCTTATAAATGAAATTTGGTTTGGAACCAACTACTTGCCTAACTTCATTGTCTGACAGTAGAACTCACCAGTTCTTCCCCATAATCTTCTCTATCTCCTGAACGTTACTGGAATATGCGAGTGGGAATTTAATGTTTTTACTAGTCTTGGCATGTGCTGTTCGCCAAGGTCCAGATGAAAAATAAGATTTTCCATCAGTGTCTCTTAGACTCGCTGCCCTGGCCAAAGTACCTTCCGCTGCAGTTGTACTATAACCCCTTCTTTTAAACCTCTCTTTTAGTACCTCAGTCTCCATTTCAAAGTCTGTAATCATAGCATTCAACCTGGATGCTCTCAGCCCCTGACCCTTAACAATGTTGTTAAAAATATGGGGGGGGGGTACATACTCCTTCTATGCAAATAAGCATTCTTACTACATCCTTTTCGATGCGTTCTAGTTTTAGGAGTACCATCACCCAAGTAACTGATGGTCACATCTAAGAAATCTACATATTGTCTGGAACTGGTAATGGTAAACTCTAAATAGTCTGTAGTCAAATTCAAATGGTTAAAAAAGATCTTCAGTGAAGCCTCTCCTGCTTCCCAAACCAGGAAGAGGTAATCCACAAACCTCCAGTAAAAGCCCATTTCAGGCCTAGTCAACAGATGTCCCTCCTCCCAGTTCACTAAGACCATGCACGAGGTGCCCATAGCTACGCCATCTCTTTGTAAATAATAGGAGTCCCCATAAACAAAAACATTGTTTTCTAAAACCAGTTCCATAAATAAACAAATAAGTTCAATGGACTTCTCTCCATACCCACTATGCCTACTCAGATATTCCTTGAGCATGTTGATACCTACTCGATTGGGTATGCAAGTAAAAAGAGATTTAACATCCAACGTGACTAAAATAGAGCTACTATTACAGGTGGTAGATGAAGTAAACACATATAATTCATTCAAAAAATGCTTGGTATCTCTTAAGATGTACTTGTTCTGATCTAGGATGGGCCTCAGCTGCTTCTCAATGTAAATGGACAAACTTTTAGTACACCAACCCCTCCCTGAAACTATGGGTCTAAGGGGAGGTCTGAGTGGATCCTTATGGACTTTAGGCAAGCCATGAGTACTAGGAATTAAAGGTTTATGACAAACCAAATAATTATACAAATCCAGATTAATATCTCGTCCAAGTAGACATTCCATCAAAGTGTTGTTAACTCTCCTCACCATTGAATCTACCTGTTCGCGTGTGATCTTCACATATGTATCAGGATCACCAAGCATAGTAAGCATGGCCTCATCATAAAATCAGAATCCATAACAACAACAAAACCACCCTTATCGGCTGGTCTGATGGAAATGGTTGCATCATGCATTAAACTATCAAGTGCAATACACTCTTCCCTGGATACATTTTGTGCCCTATTACATAACCCTCTACTATCAAACAATAAATAAATGTCATCCTCACACATCTTTTTGAATACTTCTAAAGTAGAATTCATGGTTGGAATGTACGTACTAGGTCTGAATTTGAATTTGACTACAGGCTATTTAGAGTTTACCATTACCAGTTTCAGGCAATATGTAGATTTCTTAGAAGTGACCATCAGTAACTTGGGTGATGGTACTCTTAAAACTAGAACATATCAAAAAGGATGTAGTAAGAATGCTTATTTACATAAAAGGAGTATGCAGCAACCCCATATTTTTAACAACATTGTTAAGGGTCAGGGGCTGAGAGCATCCATTTTGAATGCTATGACTACAGACTTTGAAATGGAGACTGAGATACTAAAAGAGAGGTTTAAAAGAAGGGGTTATAGTACAACTGCAGTGGAAGGTACTTTGGTCAGGGCAGCGAGTCTAAGCAACATTGATGGAAAACCTTATTTTTCATCTGGACCTTGGCGAACAGCACATGCCAAGACTAGTAAAAACATTAGGTTCCCACTCACATAGTTCAGTAACATTCAGGACATAGAGAAGATTATGAGGAGGACCTGGTGAGTTCTACTGTCAGACGATGAAGTTAGGCAAGTAGTTGGTTCCAAACCAAATTTCATTTATAAGAACAATAAGAATTTGAAAAGGATGTTGTGCTGTCTTAAAGCCTATGAGCTTAGGAAGGAATCAGTCCGGATATATGGAACCTTTCCATGCACCACAAGTAGGTGTCACTATATAGACATTGCAGGAATGTTTGTACACCCTGATACAGGCAAGCGTATGGAGTTAAGTTGATAGCTACATGTAATACGACCTCATTAGTTTATTTGGCAGTCTGTTCGGCAATGCAATGCATTTTACCTAGGGAAAATAGATAGATGGTTAAGAGATCGTATAAGAGAACACGTTTACAGTATTAGCAAAAGTATTCAAACCAATGCCCTTGTGAAGCATGTACTTCATAATGAAACTCATACTTTTAGGTTTCTGGTGGTAGAGATCATAGCTCCTGGGCCTCTGGGGTGTGATGTTAGTAATAGGATTGAGAACTGTGAACTGAAATGGATCATCAGGATGCGAGCCCACAAGGGTAAAGGACTGAATGATAAGATTTGTATTAAGCCTGTTCTTAAAAATAGACCTTTAGTTAAATGGAATACATATAGATTATTTTATATCTTATTTTAAAATTTTTAATCAAGTGTGATATTACACATCTATTTACATGCTTAATTAAATGAGGTTATTTAAATGTTTTTAAATGACAATGTTCTGGAATACATACTGTATTATATACATATTTTTCATGACATCCACAGACCCTTATAATTGTTTAAGGTGCTGTATGTTTCTTATTGCATTTAATTCATTAATTGAAAGAGAGATTTTATTGGTTGATATTGTTTTAAAATGAGGGATGTTACTATGTGAGTTTGTCTGATGAAGCAGTCATTGTGAACTGTGAAAGCGCTAACAATAAATGTTTATCTATTGGAGTTATATGCCTTCTTACTGCTGTGGTTTGGTTTGTTTTGTTTTTTACTACTGTTTAATCTTAGCCTCAACATGTTTTGCATCAAATGAATGGAGAACAGCTACAGTCATACCCCCTGTGTAAGGGAGGCCCTTCCTCAGACCCAAGCAATTACAGACTGGTAATTCTGACCAGCCTAATATGCAAAGACAATAAAAGACTTACAGTATCATGGAACTAATCAATAAGGACACAGGAACCTACAAAAACTGGACTTTTCTCAGTTGGATTTGTGAAGGGCAGGCCATGCTTATTCATCCTGGTGTACTTTTGGAAACATCAGCAAAATAATAGATGAAGGTAAAATTGTACATATCATGCACCTCAACCTGGCCAAAGCTTTTTACACACTCCACTACTCAGGAATAATAGAAAAGTTAAATAAACTGTGAATAAACTCTTATGTCACCTGTTGGATTGCCAACTGGCTCATACAACTCAGGAAATAAAAATAGGGGAAGTTACCGCCACAAAAAGAGACCAGTCACCACTTGAGCCACCTAGGTTTTTATACTGGTACCTCTCCTATTTGGCATCCATTTCTCTGAAATGAAAGACATTACCAAAGGGCTCTGGCTGACTAAGTTTGCAGATGACTGCAAGTTAGGAGCAGTCGCTGTATCCCTAAATGACTTAGCCCACCTGCAGAATGGTTTGTCCCAAAATATTAAAGGTGGAAAAATGCATTATAGTATCCTTTGGGAAGTCATCTGCCCCAGAACAACCACATTGACAATGGATCCCTTAGTCTTGGTCCAGTTGATCAGGATTTGGGAACTTGTGTACAGTGACCTAACTTTCAACAAACGTGTCCATTGTCATAAAAACATTCTTCTGTATTGCACAGCTTATAAACAAAGGGATTGTGTCTACATCTAGGAATGTCATTGCCCCCCCCTCCCCTCAGCTTATAAGCAAAAGGATTGTGTCTACATCTAGGAATCTCACTGCCCCCTCTTTACTTAGGCCTCTTTAGGCCAGTCATTGAATATAATCTCCTATCTGGTATGTATCTGACAAGACATAAGCAACACTTGGAATGGTCACAAAAACAGCTTACAAAAAGGATGCAAGTCCTAAACAATATGTCCTATATGGACCAACTCAAAGCCTTGTCACTGTACTTAGTATCCTACAGACTGCTAAGAGATGACCTGTGTCTGGAATACAAGGCATCCTCTGACTGAATGATTTAATGCACACCAGCAAGTCAAATGACATCAGAAATACTCAGTTTAGGGGTATCTAAACCTCTTCTGCAGCATGAATAGAAAGACTTTCAGAGACAGGTATATCTTGCAGAGGAAAGCAGTGCTCCGGAAAAGAGACTGTCCATCCATGTAAAATAAAGAGCATCACTTTTCATGTTCAAGCATAATTTGGATCTATGGTTGAGAGACAGAAATTTTCCCCCTAGGGCTGCCCTCTGTGCTATTAATGGATAGACAATTCCCAAATGCTTTATCTCATGCATGGGTCTCCTCAAATTATCTGTAGTATGATCACAGTTATTCATAGTAGGGGAAAAATATAATTATTGACCATGGAATGGGTAAGGCCAATATAAGACCAAATGGAATAGGTTAATTCAAGCTTGAAAAGAATTATTGGCTAGGCTTAAAATGGCCCACAAGGGCAGCTTACACAGTACTTAACTTTGTACCTATGAACCTATACAAGATAAATATAAAATGAGTAGGAAAATAAAATAAAAAATTGTAGTATTTTTGGGAAATGTTAGAATTTTTGCAGAGCCAAACATGGAAACAACTGACTTGGGTGTGTTAAACAGTATGGTGAAGTAGCAACGAGTTGTAGGTCAACAGAAGCCTAAAGTGGAATCAGAAACATTGGCTTGAGACAAATAAATAATTGGTTAGCATAAAGGATATGAATGCATGGAAAAAAGAGAAATGTTGGTATTAGCCTAGTCTTGTACAAGCAAAAGAGCCAATAGCTGAAAAGGAATCATTTTAGTAAAGGCTTAAATGAGTGAACTCTAAGTTATGACCTGATAGGGACTGTGATAGGCACTTCTTGGATACTGTCTCAGAAATTTGCAAAGAAATGCCAAACAGCAGAGCGGACAGTGTTGATCCCTGCTGTAACCCACAAGGTACAATGTTGAAAGTTGTATGTTCAGAGATAATACCAATAACCAAGGGGGTAGTTAGGCATACTCTGCACTCAAGTTAGTACTTTTTTCTGAACATCTCTCAGAAACTGTGTATTTCAAACAGTACATAATTGATTATATCTGTTTGAACTACTGTATACTATACATTACAGTATAAAACATGTTTTGCTTAGAAAAATGTGCCCATAAAATAACCTTTCTATTGTTACAAGTGGCAATAACTGAAAATAATGTCTCTTTCTGAAGTGCTTATGAGAAATCTGGTTAGTTACGATATGCAGTACAGGGTGACAAAGACATTAAGCAGAAATTAGTATAAATGAAAAGATACAAATGCAGTACATTGGGAATGCACACAACAGAGGATAAAACTGATATGATCTGGATATACCAGATTAGTAGAGCAGGGAGTTATTAATACTAAACAGAAAGAACAACCTGGGAGGCAAATGCATAGGTGGTAAAATCTGCAAATCTGCATCAGAAATCTAACTGCAAAGAGAGAGTTACAGGATGCTGAAAGGCATTGCTTGTTGAGTGTGTGTGTGTGTGTGTGTGTGTGTGTGTGTGTGTGTGTGTGTGTGTGTGTGTGTGTGTGTGTGTGTGTGTGTGTGTGTATGTATGTGTGTATGTGTTGCTATTGGGCAGAATCTATAGATATGATCAAGGTACTTCATTCAGACTGATGTGAAAGTTATGGAGAATATGGAGAATGGCTGCCAATAAACTTTACAAAAGATCTGCTTGATTTCACTATACAACTGTATGATTGACAATGTATGGTTAATCTTAGAGTTACCAAAAGAGATGTTATTCATATTAATGGCACAGCTATACAAATGGATATATTTGTTTTCTCCATCTGGGTTGGATGTATTAGGCATATAGCTGTGTCGGGGAGAGTCAAGGTGCCATTTTGTATAAACTGGGGAAGGGGGAATTTAACCATAATACTGTAAAATTCCTTTCTCTTTCATTTGGAGAGTGCACTTTATGATGCAAATCCTATCCAAAGACCTGATGGCTTACCTAAAACAGAAGCAGAAAATGGTTCTTTTATCATTTAATCTCTTAGATTAAATGCCAACTTCAAAAGACTTGTTTAAAGAAAGTCATAATCAATGAAAAGATGCAGAGGCCATTAAAGAATTAAATACATCTGATGCTACAGTTGATAAACTTGAAAAATTCAGTCTGAAGCTAGTGCACCTGGTAATGTACACAAAAGTAATGGGAGATCCATTACCAGAGAGGGATTGAGTTGACATAGCAAAAAAAAGCTGAGCCGAACAAAGGTGGGATGACTACATAAAGTGGATGTAATGGAAGGAAGTCTGAACTCCTTTGTATTTGTTATAACAAGCACACAGAGGAGATATTCAGACATAGGAAAATGAAACTTTACAGGTATGAAAAACATGTAAAAATGTGATTTTTCGCAGCCTCCAGAAAAGTAATACTTATGGGAATTTTTCTAGAATCTCTGGGAGTGAAAATGAGTAATATTAGTCCTTTAATATAAAAAGGGGAAGAGTGAAGTTATAATGAAAGTTTTGAACAGGAAAGGGAAATCCAGGAAAGAATTTCTGTCATACATGCAGAGAAGTTAGGGGTTAAGATAAGCAGCTAGTGATAATGCATGGAGGCCCCACCGCAAAAGAGATGCCATTGAATTTTATCACTTCAACCCTTTACTACAGACTGAAGACAAAGCCCTGGTTACATGACTAATTCCTCAGATTTACTCAGATTCCTAAACTCTGTCTCAGTTTCATTAATACCTTGATCACACTTACAACTGTTGCTCTAACCATGGTCTCAAGTTAAATAAAAGCAATGTACTATAGTCATGGTAAAACTAATGTTCCTGCCCTGTATCACATAATGGATTTCACTTCAAGACTGACACAGTGATCTGAGATTTAGGAACTTACACTGACAATGATTTGTTCTTAAATCAGCATAGCTTCAGTATTGTGGTCCTTCTACCATTCTCATGTAATCTGTCATGAGTCCTTGTCGAGATCACAACTAATTCTGATTCTCTATTTACTCTGCTCTCATGTACTCCTTCATGGAAAGTAAGGCTGCATTTGGTATGCAGAGCTCTAAACAACCCTTCTAGCTTGAAAAGATCCCAACCTAACCAAATTCTTCTTTAGTCTTCCCTTATATGGCCCTTAATAGAATACAGTGCTCCATTTGGTACAAAGAGTTGTAAATAACTCCCTCGACTCAGAAAGTTTCCAGTCCCATCTAATTCCTTGTTACTCTGCCCTCAAATGCCCCTTCATGGAATGTAATGCTCCATTTGGCATAAGAAGTTGTGAAAAACTGTCCTGACATGAAGAGCCCCAGCAGTTTAAAGAACCCTACATATTCAGATAGACTAAAAGCCCTATCCATATTATGTATGACCTACAGCCTCCTGTCTTGTCTTCTGAGCTACGTTAATCCCTGCTCTCTGTGATTGCCTTTCCTCAAAAAGAAAAAACTCCTTCGTCAACATATTCACGTGATCTAATCTTACACCAAAATATCAAGTCCCAGATCTCACTAGTGACAAAGCCCAGTTTGATTAGCATCTCAAGAGACTTGACAACAAAGTAGGGAGGATGAGCATCCGATAACATTCAGGAAATTGAGACACACATACTGAAAAACCAACCCAAAACCTAGTGCAATGCGTACAACACTGAAAGCACTATAACATACTCACTTTTGTTTAAGCACTTTCGTGTCTCACGGGAGACCATCAGAAACAGTACTTTTGTTCACTTATCATCCTTTCAAATCCTTTCAAATTAATCTCCTTAACTATTTAAAGTAACAGCACTTGAATAAATATATTAAAAACAAATTATGGACTTTAAATGGATTTTAAAATACAGTTCTAAAACACATAAATCTTATAAAGAATCATTAAAATATTAATTTCTTAAAAAACTATGAAACTATGAATAGTTCTAAAAATCTCATAAGCAGGTTCCCAGCTGAAAAGCTGATCACAGCCTAACCTGAACCTAATAAATAGCGCTAATTGACAAAAGATAAAACTAATACATAATCCTATGCATATTTTCTAAAATGTATTAATTAAAATTAATCCAACAGTTTAATATAATCGAGTACATAATGCTTTTACACTTTCATAATTTTACTGCCCAAAGTTTTAAAACTGGCAATAAGAAATAGTTATTTAACTCAGGGGCCCTTTCAGTATTCAATTTTAACTGCCAAAGCAGTTGTCTATATTTTATCAGTTGTTCACATTCCCCTCCTCCAGGGCTTCTTACCACAATATCAATAATGCCAAAAATAAATTTTGTGAAATGAATGCAACTATCAGCATGTTTTTCAAGGTATTGTTGAAATTTATATTAATTTTCTTAATGACCTCTCTGTCTTTCCCTCTTAAAATCTATCACATCCTAAACTCCTTGCCAAATAAACTATCCCTGATGTTCCAAAGTTCCCAGGCTTAAAAAACACTTTCAAGCTCAACCTATGTTTCACAATAAAGTTATCTATCCTCAGTAATAACATGACATTGTTTACAAAAACTAAATTTAGTGGCCCCTCCTTTTTTTTGACTATTTGGTCAATTACTTTATAATATATGCTTAAACTTCCCCAGGGTTTTATTAATAAACAGTGGATCCCTACTAATAACTTCTACCAAATCATTCTTTCCTTCTAAAAACTTCGAATTCCTTCTTATAACATCTTTTATATCTTTGGAAATGTCATTATACATCACAGCACGGCCCTAGCATGCCTAATCTCTTTTCTTTTAACGTTCAGCAATTCTTCCCTCTTTTTCCCCTAATAATGGTCTATACCCATTCTCCCTCTCATTTGTAACTTCACAAATAATCTCTGAAACCATTTTTTTGAAGATATCATCTGTTCTTAAACATCCCTCTTAATATATTCATGTTTGCTTCATTCTGTCCACTCTTATGCATTTTCTCTTGACAAAATTACGTTGAGTTGAGTGTAAACAGATATAAACTATTAAAATGTAAGTCTGAATTGTTAAAAGTAAGTTTACGATATATCTTAGATTTTAATCCGACCTCAGTATTCTCCACTTGGACATGCAAATAATAAATTAAGCCTTTATTAAAATTAAAAGCAACTTTTAGAAAAGGATTAGATTTATGTAAAACATCAATAAATTATTTAACTTTATGTTCCGGTCCTGTCCACAAGGTAAAAATATCATCTAAAAATCTTAAATAAATCTTGATATATTTCATGCATTCAGAAGAGAATATTTTACTTTTTTTCTAAAACCAATAACATAGTCTTGGCTTAAATGGGAGTGTGACGATCGGGGAGAGATGGGCGAAGGCTGTCAGCCTAGTCAAATAGAATCTGATATATAATTCTGGCATTTGTAAATAAATGTAAAATACAGGCTTGTGTTTTTAAATGTAAGAAAACACTGTAAAATGTGAACTTCAAGATTGTTGCAACATTGCCATCTGCTGTAAGAAAAACTAAGCCAAGTATTTCAAATGTGTCTTTTTAAGTTGAAAAGCTCTTATGAATCTCTTTAATGCTTTACAATTTGGCTCCAGTGCAGCTGGATGAAGTTTCAGGCCCATTATTTTAAGGCTAAAGTTTATGACCAGAATTTAGATGTGGAAGGTGCTTTATTGCTCTACTTTCTGCTAGAATGTATATGTGAAATGCCTTGTATTGTTGCAAGTTTCTGAGTAGGCGTTAGATTGCTAAATAATGCAGTTTGTGGCCTGAGAACTCAGACCAGGTGTTAAGATGATGCAATATGAATACTGGGAAAACCTAAGTGTCAAAAATGATGTAATTTGAGGAGGGCCTTAGAGACATGTTTGTTAGTAATGTTTAAATACTATTTCTCACAAGAGACTAAAAGCATTTTGACTTTGGACATCTAACTTATCAGCACTCTGCCTTGTGCTCACATGTAAGTTTTAGCACTGTGATTTCTTGTAGGAATAGTTAAAGCTAGTAAAGATTAATTAGGTATTTTTCTTTGAAATCAGACCTGTCCTACTGTATTATTTTAAGTTTCTCTGTGATCTCTGAACTCTTAGATATCTATGTGGTGTAGTAGTTTTGTGTTGTGTTTTAATTATCATTAAATATTTTTAAAACCTTCTACCTGTGGCTGATTTGTGTAGAGATAAGCTCTTGAGTACATTGCATATTTATAGAGGTTATTGTAATAGGCCACTCTAACGTAAGCCTTTACTGTTAGTTATACTACCATTGGATAATAATATTGCACAGTAATACTTGGACACCCTTTTAAGGGCATTTTAGTAGCTGATATTATTAGTTGGGTGGTGGCAGTAATTACTACCATATAGTCTGGGTAAAGGGGCACAGCTGGAGAATCTGTGTCAGCTTTTCCCAGGAGTGTCTGTGAAGTAGTATACATGCTTGTCTCAAAGTGTGTGTGTGTTGTATCAGCTACTTGGGCAGGGACACAAATCACTGGTTGGACAGAGAGGGTACTAGAGGTTTTAGCTTGTCCAGCTAGGCTGAGATCTGGACCCTATAGCTGTGCTAATGGGGAGTCTTATTGGGGACCTGGTGAGCAAGGGAGCAACCAGCCCCAGACTGACTATGATCTCTGTGTGCACTTAAGGGAAATTGTACTTTACTGTGTGTATTAGTTATCCTTTCCTCTTCTATGAGATGACCTCCCTAGTGTTAGTGGTGAGGATTGAGGCTCGTTGATTGCTGGGCCAGGGCACGGTCGTCACAGGGAGCACAAGCTGTGACCATTGCTACACCTTTAACCTGTTGAAAAATTTCCCCTTCAAAGAATATAAAGTTGTTTTCTAGTGCATTCTAACAAATTCAAAAACATTCTGACATCTTCACCATCTAAAAATTCTATCAAGATACCAAGAAACATGTTCATCTCTTGCTCCTTGGGAATAGAATTAAAGAAATCTGCCACATCCACTGTTAGAAAACGATGGTTCTTTCTCAGACCTCTGGTGTCAACCTTTCCAAAAATTCCCATGAGTCTTTCAGTAAATGCTTTTCATAATTATAAATACTTTTCAACTTCTTGTCAACAAAAATTCCAAATGGCTGAATTTTAGACACACCTGCATTTACTATAGGTCTATATGGGGGGTTAATAATATCTTTGTGCACCTTAGGAATCCCAAATATAGTTTAAGAAATTAATATTTTAATGATTCTTTATAAAACTGTATGTGTTTTAGATCTGTATTTTAACATCCATTTACCAGTACATAATTTGTTTAAATACATTTAAGTACTGTTAATTTAAATTATTAAGGAGCTTAATTTGAAAGTTTTTAAAAGGATGTTAAGCAAACAAATGTGTTATTTCTGATTAAGTCTCCCATGAGAGACAAAAGCACTTAATCAAAAGTATATATGTCATAGCTACTGATTTGCTTTATTTTAATAAAAGTATTTACACCCATTTTCCAGTGTCAGCATTGTACACACTGTATTCTACTATACTTCAGGGAGGATAGCATGCCTATCCTGGTGGTGAGGACGTATAGGGGGTAGTCCTTCACTGAGCTCTGGTAGAAACCAAATCTTCCTGCAGGAAAAACATATGGGTTGAGGGCCATCTGTGGGATCAACAGTGTATGTCCTAGTCAAGGTCATCTTTTTATTCCAAAAATATCTCTTCCAAGTCTCTTAAAGAAGAGAAAGTGCAAGAGAAAGCACACCAACTTCCCCTTGGAATTTCCCCTCTTGAGACATGTATATGGCTGATGGAGAATAGTCCCTTTTTTAATTTCTCCTAGTCTTTTGGGTTTCTAATACCATGATTGGAATGGACCCATTCCAAATTCAAGGTATAAAAGTTCATGAAATTAGTATTGTTTCAATCTTTGATGTTAGCCAGAAGTGCTCTTAGTAGCACCCACAATGTGCCCAGTGATGACTACGTCTGCAATTCGTACGGGGTTACGTGTATTGTTAAGATATCAAAGTATGATTGAAAAGTACTTTTTTATAAGGCCCATTGTTCCTACTAATAATGGAACTGTCTAGGTATCTTTCAATCACATTGCCCTAGTTTCTGCCCGCAAATCCTGTTACTTCATGACTTTGTGTCTCTGTATGTAAGACACTGTAGTCATTGTGTGTAGCGATTTCAGTAATCAAAGCTACTTTTGTCTTCTTTTCATGGACTAATATATCTGATTTTCTTGCATCTATTTTTTAACTGATAGTACTAGATGATCCCATGTGATATAAACTTCATCATTTTCTATCATGCTTTGTGGCTCATGTTTCCAGTGTTTTTCAGTTACTTCAATATTATGTTTGTACAATTGCAATGCAATAGTCTTACAACATTATTATGCCTTTCAGTACACAGTCCTTCTTCCTTTAGTATTTCACAACTAGCAAAAAGATGTGCAACTGTTTTCAATTCTGTTTTACAAAACCTGCATTTGTCTGTTTCTCCCACATGTTTAATGGACTTAGTAAACCATTGTGTACATAGTCCACTATTTTGAGTCGCCAATATTAGCCTTTCGTCTATTGGTTTAAATTCACCTCTCAACCATTCCTGCTATTGATACTGATCAACATGAGATTGTCCCAAGAGTTTTCTGTACTTGCACATATTTTTGCACATTTCTTACCTTCTCATCTGATCCTTCACCTTATATTCTTTCTTTAGTTTTTTGGCACATTCAGTTGCTACCTGATTTTTATCTACTTTTGGTTTAATTTCTATTCCCGCTTGACCCCGATATGCTTCTGACAAACTAAGCAGAGAAGTCATCTTAGATGTATTCTTCTCATGTTTCAAAATATTCACTGTTTGGGTCTTGAGACATCAGCAGATATGCATACAACCCCACTATCTCAGATCTATAAATGTAATCAATTTCGAGGAGGCACATACCTCCTACAGAATGGGAAATATATAGTCTTGGTGTACACTGATTTTTATAAATCATTTGATGAGCATGAAGCATCCTTCTTGTTTTCCTGTCCAAACTATCCAACACCTTTTGGGGCCAGTCAATCACTCCAAAACTGTAAGTTAGGACAGGAAGAGCAAATTGCTTTACAGCTTGGACTTTGTTCCTAGATGTCAATGCTGTTTTTAGTATTAATTCAAGCCTTCTAAAATATTCCTTACTGAGTTTTATTTTGTTTATGTTTTATTGTTGATCCGTCATCAGTTCCCAAATACTTATACATTCCCTCTTGCTGAAGTTCTTTTATATCACATTCTTGTCCCAAACTGATGCTTTCTTGGTGCTGCAGTTTTCTGCTTTAAAGGTTGCTTTTGCACATTTATCAAGACCAAATGACATTCTTATGTCATCTGAAAAAGATTTGACCACTTGCAATTGTGCTTTCAGTTCCTCATCTGATGAACTATACAGTTTTAAATCATCCACAAAAAGAAAATGAGAAGTCTTTATACTTTGTTGTTTTCTGGGAGCCAAATTATAGCTATGACCTAACCTGTTAACCATACAGCTTAATGGGTTAAGGGCAAGGCAAAAGAGCAGCAGTGAAAGAAATTTACCCTGGAATATCCCCCTTTGAATTTTTATCCCTGGAATAATAATTTGTCCTTTATCATGGCTTAACCGCAGAGTGGTTTGCCACTGTTTTATGGTCGCTGTTATGTAATTAATCAATGTAGGGTGTATCTTGTACATTTTTAAGCACTCTTTTATCCTTGAATGTGGAATACTGTCAAATGCTTTTTATAGTCTATCCATGCCATATTTAGATTCTTCCCCTTTTTTAAACTTCTCCATTATGACTTTATTTAACATCAAATGATCCTTTGTTCCATAAGACTTTCATTACCTTTTTTTTTTCTATTGCCATGATTGAATTTTTTTCTGAATGACTATAAATTCTGTCAGCATCAATTCCAGTGTATAGTTTATACATTGTCAGAAGAAAAGTTATTGGTCTATAGTTTTTAGGATAGGTTGCAGGTTGGCTCTTAAGTAGAAGTATTGTTTTTCCTGTTGTTAGCCAGGCTGGTGTCGGTTCAGGGTATGCATATAAATAGTTCTTACTCATGACAAAATTTTCATATAAAGATGTTAATACTTTAACCCAAAGTTAGGTATGACATCTGGGCCTGGGGTTTTCCAATTATGAGCTTTTCTTAATTTTGTTTCAATCACTCTGGCCATTATATCATTCCATTGCATATCCTATGCATTTGAACTTCTTATTCGTTCTTTTACTTCTTCTATCCATTTGGCTTCTTTGTTATGTTCCACAGGGTCTTCATAAATAATTCTCCAAAATGTGTCTATTTCTTCTTTTTTTGATAGTGTTTCGATTTCTTTTGCCTTGTTTCCGAATTCTCTATAAAACTTTTTTGGGTCATCAATAAATTGCTTATTTTTTACTTTTCCTTTATATTTATCTACATATCTTCTATGTTTTTCTGCCTGTGCTGATGTTTTTAGTTTATTATTTGTGATATTGCACAATAGATCCTGATCTGTTCTGATACTGCATGTTGCTTTTATCATGTTTATCTTTCTGAGTATTTTTGTTGATCTGTTCACTCTTCTATACTCTTCAAATAGTGCCACTTCTTTTCTGAATTGCTTTATAGTTTTCTCTATTCAATACCTTCATGATGGCATTCGTTTTTTTCCCTTTTTTCCCCTTATTACCCTGTATTTTTTTATGGTAAAACATTATCTGAGGGCATATTCTTTGTTCTCCATTCCCTGTGGGCATTCTATAGGTAGCTTCACAGCATCTTCCTGTGCCACATTCTCTTCACTTTCATCCTGTGTCATCCATTGCTCTTGCATATAGGAACTCACTGGCTCATCACCCCACAGCATTGGCTGCATCAGAGTTACCACAGTTTCCTGTTCCTCCCCTTGCTGTGCAACTCCAACTGGATGTTTTTACCAGTTTCCTGTGGAAAACTTTAAAGTATCTTCATCTCGCAACTGATTAGATGTTTCTCACTCCACTGTTTTTGCCTTAATTTGGGGATCCATTTCTCTATCCTGCTGTGATGTTTTCTGAGTTAGATTTTCTATACTAAATCCTTCACTTCACAAGTAATCCATAACCTTAGTATCTATTCCTTTAAATTCTCGATTACTAATCCTCTTTTCTACTTTTCCTCTTTGTTTTCTTATTTTTTTGTATTGTAAAACTTTCCATGTCTGGATGCCTTTGCATATTTCTCTTCATATATCTTTGGTGCTGCTCTTTGTTTTGATTATTTTTGCTTTCTCCTTTGCATAAATATTACACCATATTATATCTCTTTCTTTCTCGTGTCCGTATTTCTTCTTCAGATGTCTCCTGATCCTCCTGTTCCAACTAATTTTGGTGACTTGTTGCTCCATCATGCTGGGATGTAACCTGTGCTAAACCTTTAACATTAAATCCTTTACTTTGCAAGTGTTCCATAACTTCTTCTATTTTTTAACTTCTACTTTCTGCATTCACTCTTTGTGATCTTATTTTTTCTTTTGTGAAATTTTCTGTTTCTGTATGCATTTGCTTTTATTTCTCTTTGAATTTCTTAGAGGCTGCCTTTTTTGTGTTGATTAGTTTCACTTTCTCCTTTACATAAATATTGCACCAGTTCAGATCTCTCCTTTCCCATGTCCATATTTCTTTTTTATACTTTTCGAAAGTCTCTAGGTTTTGTTGTTTATATTTTTGCACTTCCTCAGTTGCTTCTTTTTTCCAAATGGACCAAAGTGTCTTAATAATAATGATAATGATAATAATAATAATAATAATAATAATAATAATAATGATAATAATAATAATAATGATAATAATAATGATAATAATAATAATAATAATAATAATAATAATAATAATAATAATAATAATGTTTTTCATAAATCTGTTGTATTAATGAACACAAATTTTTATTTGAGGCTTCTGACAGTTTTTCTTGTGTAAGTATTTTTTTTTGTTCTAATTTCCCTCTTTATATTTTTGTGTATCTTCTCAATGGAAATGCTGAGCTTCCTGCATAATAGTAACACATAATTTCCTTCTTATCCTCAGTAGCCCACTCTGTCGTCTTTATGGCTCTTTGTTGGCATATCAGTTTTTGTGATTTTTTGTGGAGTCTTACTTCTTTCTACAACAGCGGGGCCATCTTCCTCCTGGTCCTGGCCTAGCCCCATTGTGGGAATGTTTCTGTGTCTTGAGGATTCTACACTATGTCCCCATGTTACCTTTCCTGATGATCCCAAGTTTATGGAAGTCGTTGAAATGGTTTGCAAGGGATGGGCATGACACACAGACCAGTCCTCTCCATCAGAAAATATCTGTAGGAGGCTTCTCTTTCACTGCCAGCCATCCTCATGTGTAGATCCCCCTGCAGATAGAATTGTTGCTATATACATATATATATATATATATATATATATATATATATATATATATATATATATATATATATATATATATATATAAAATGGGCATGACAGGAACCCGACATGGATATTACTATCTCTAGTAGACCAAGATCTACTATCTCCCAAAGACTAGGAGTATTCCCTCACTCCCCTGCATGGATTGGCCTCATGTCAAAGTAGTGGATGAGGATGATCATATCCAAATGCTATACAGTTCAAGTTTTGATCAAACCTCATCTCCTTCTTTTCCCTTTCAGGCACTGCACCCCCATCAGAAGGATGCAAACAGAGTAGAAGTTCAAAAGCAGATTGTAATTAGTAATCTTGTATATTAATTTGCAGTTTTGAGATGGTGAACTGTATTAGAATTTTTCATTGCCTTTATTTGTTACTGGGCTGGAGTTTTTCTTTCCAGAACCATGTTGAAAATGGGATCACTTAGGCAATACTGGTAATCATAGTGAAATAAATCAGAAACCAGAGAGGGTCCAGATTGTGCTCAAGGTTCTTTTTGGTTACTAAATAAATAAAGCATCTCAAACCAACATTGAGCCTTAGCAATTTAAACAAGTTTATTTCAGAGATAAAGTTCTAGATGGTCATGGTACTTTTCATCCTTCCCTTCCCTGTCTGTTAGAAGTATACTGGATTTGCTCTTTGGACCCCCAGATTGCTAATCTACAAATCAAAATTGTCAAAGTGTCTGGTAAGCTCCTATGCTTCAGGGCCACCACCAATCATTTCCATTTACAAGCATTGCCATTTAGTCTCACCATAGTGGCCACAATGTTCACCTAATATATGTATCTTGTAGCAGTTCACCAGAGATTATCACAAGCCAATGTGTTATCTTTTTTGGATGATTTTCTCCTAGAAGATCCCCAACTGATCAGTATTGTTTGAAGCTAGTCAGTCTCTACTCCTGGTGATCCAGTTCCTGGTGAAAAGAGTATGACTCTGCAGGACACCCAGGCAGGCTCTTGCTGAGGTAATACAAGTACAAAAACTGCGCAAACATGGGTTTTTAAACAGAAAGATGAAAGGGATAGAAATAGCCCAAAACGGACAATAAAACTACAGTTTCTGAGCTGAAACCACTCCTCCAGTGACAGATAGAATGTTCCAAAGCTCACCACTCTCACTGATAAACAGAGAATCTTCCCTCTATCTTAGAAAGGTCTGGGCAGCAGTCTTCTTTTCTCTCTCTCTACTGCTGTAGGACTCTGCAGTGACCATACTTCATATGAAGGGCCTTCAGTGGACCATAAACATTTAGCGAAATCCATTCATGTCTTCTTTCCTCAAAATCATTCATGCTTGTATGCGACATCTTGGAGGCTTTATTTACCCTCCTGACCTGGCTCTGTACTAAACCTTTTCCTCTTGTCCACATAGAGGCAGTCACCACAGATGTGTCTGTCCTTGGATGAGGAGGGATTGTTTAGGCCAAATAGTCCAAGTGATGTGGTCACAGATAGTAACCAACAGAATGGTGGTGGTATAGTATATCAACAAGCAAGAGAGAACACACTCCCACTGTCTGTGCTGGGAGGCCATAATACTTTGGGCATGTACTATTTTCCATTCTGTCTTTCTAAAAGCAACTTATATCCCTAGTCAAGCTAATTTTTTTTAGCAATCAGGCTCAGTTCCTGCCTTTAGATACTGCACAAGTGGTTCCAATTTCTACTAGTGGCAAGAACTTTGGAGCAAACACTGCTATTACCCGTTTGCTTCCCCAACCATCACTATATGCCTCAACGTCTTATCTCTCACCCCTCCACAGTCACAGACTCCCAGGAGTAGTGCAGCCCATGAATGGCCATGTGGCTTTCTCTGTAGTTTTCTCCATTTCTCCTTATTCTGACATTCCTCCAGAAGGCCAAGAAGGACCAAGCTAAAGTTAACCTTGAAGCTGCATTTTGGCCCTGACAAGTTTGGTTCTCCCTACTTTTGCCTCACCTAGTGGAGAAACTTCTGTGCCTGGAATCCTTCAATAAATTTCACACCTATTATTCTGACAAGCCTTACACAGACATTTTGTTCCTGTTTCTAGCAACATGGATGTTCCACTTGCAATAATAGCCTGTGAGCCTGCCTTTTCACTTAAGATGGTCTAAATCTTAGCTTCTGTCCAGAGACCTTCCACTAGAATAACGTACAGAAGTAAATGGGTGAGATTCTCCTTTTAGCTTATAGTCAGAAGTCCGGAGTCCTTTACTGCCCAGTCCCTGCTGTTCTGAATTATATTTGATTCGGGACTCAAATGCTTTTCTTTGAAAGATTGTTCAGCAGCTATTTCAAATATTCATCAGGGATCAAACTATTCTACCTCAGCAACATTAAAGGTATGTAAAAATGTTCTCAAAAGTTCCACCTCTTTCTCTCTCTCTCTCTCTCTTATTTCTACTGAGACCAAAAAAAAATAGCAAAAGAAAGAGTGCCTGTACCTTCTTAAGACTTATGTTTTACTGGAACCTTAGTGGTGCTTACCTCACCAAGATGAGTTTCAGAACTGCAAGCCTTAAACTGTAAAGCACACTATTTCATCTTTCATAAAGACAGTGTCCATGAGGACCAACCATTTTTTCATGCTGAAGGTATTCACAAAAAATAGAATCAATCTATCAACGTATCAGTTTCCCTCTCTGAACAATTAAATGGGGGATACATTCTGTACTACTTAGATGTTCTTGGGGGTGTCGCTTTCATTTGGACACAACAAAATACATTCAGAAAATATAATCAATTATTCATATGTTATGATACAAAAAGATTATGCCAAAATATGCCCACAGTCATATTACTTAGGCCTCTTTCAGGCTGCATTTCCTTGATATGGATATGATCTCAAGAATTAGGTTGCCCTTCAAGGCTATTAGTATAAAGGTATGCTGTCATAATTTGGCCCATAAAGAAGATTTTGAGACTTGATACTAAATATTGAAGTGGACAGACCTGACCCATGAAGCGTACAAAAGTTATTTACTTACCAAAATGTATTTACTTATCATATTGATGTAGCTTCATGACATCCCTTTCAACCATCAATGATCAACACCTCAATATTGAAACATTAAACACTGATACACAAAGGATTTGTTTTATATTATTTTGAAAATTTTAACCAGGGTAGAACACTGATCACACTGGACCCATGTCAGTCTCAGCATGGATATACAACATTATGTACAGAGAGAATGACAACATGCATATATTATATACAAAGTCAGTATCATGGTTGGCTTGAGAATATAAAAGCAATAGATATATGACATTCTACACAGAATGACTGAAAAAAATCCAGTATAAACGTGCATTAAATATAGAGTGGCATCCAAGCTGGCATGCTGAAAGAAACATGGTCGAAAATAGAGTCAGAGCAAGTAGGTAGACAGATGAAGGGGATGAAGAGGTTAAGTTATATGACCACAGCGATAGCAGTTGCATTTTGCTAGAATCTTGAAATGTGCTTTTATTTGTGAATAGAAATGGGGTAAGAGAAATGATCTTTAAGAAAAGAAAAGAGAGATTCCCACAGTTTGGGACAAAGGACTGAGAAATCATAGTCTGTGCACTGAAGCCTAGTTTGGAGGGTTTAGAGGAGAGTGCATGAGTAATTGAGATGTCTAGGTTTGTATGTTGGTGCATCTCTGAACAACCTGGAAGCTAGTGAAGGGAAAGTGTCATTTTGATAAGTTTAATAGTAGAGAGGCAAGTAGAAAGTCAACACATTGTTTCATAATTAGCCACTTAGCTTTTTCAATGGTTTTGCAGTGGTGTTCATTTCTTGGGGAGAGTGTGATGAATTTGCAAATGGCATTTGAAACAGATTGAATGGTGGATATATTTATTTTATAAGCTGCAGTAATTAGCTGGAGACAATATTCTAGCTGAAACAGTAAAATACATTTTCCTATGTTGTTTCTATAGGGTCTGGATAGAAAAGGAGAGATGCTATTAACCCAGAATAGGAGAGACTTGATTTGTGTGTGTGTGTGTGTGTGTGTGTGTGTGTGTGTGTGTGTGTGTGTGTGTGTGTGTGTGTGTGTGTGTGTGCGTATAGTCCAGGTGGGGTTGGAAATTTAGGAAGTAGTCCAAACAAACCCCTAAGTATTTGAATGACGTGACATTTTCAATAGAGTTGTTATGATGATCAAGGACTTTTAGAGGTATGGAATTAGAAGTGAGCTTTTGCCCAGTGCTAAAATGCATTATTTTTGCTTTATAGGAGTTTAGTAGTCCTTTTTTACCAATGGCCCATTGAATAAGGGCATGGAAATCAACCCAAAGTTAGAATTCAAGAGAAGAGGCAGAATGGTTAGAGCAGAATAGGACCATCCATGTCATCCAGATAAAGCAGGAGTGGAAGATGGGGTATGTCTAACAACAGTTTGATAATGTAGATAGAAAGGGGGATAGATGCCAGAATAAGTCACTGAGGGGCACATTTCTGCAGAGGGACAGATGTAGAAGTTGATAAATTGAAATTATATGAGAAGTAGCAGTTAGAGAGTTAGGATAACAAAAAAGAAAAAGAAAAAGAAAAAAAAAACAAAAATGTTTTTGCAGGGAACTTGCCCCCACTGCACTCCTTACATAGCTGGTTGTGCCTCCCACACCCCCTTCTAATTATATATACCAATTTCGAGATATTTTGATACAAACACACACACGCACACAAACATATCTGCCTATCTATCCATCCATCTGTCTCTATATCTATATATAGCTTTCTTCCCCTGTAGGACCCAAGTTAAAGCTTGTTATAGTGCTTCAACAATTTGTGAATTGATGGGTCAAAAAACAGAAGACAACTTATGTGTGACTTGACTAATGCTGATACATTATTCATATATGCCAGTATGTACAGGTTGAGATACTTTTGTTTTGTGCGTGGTAAGTCGGTATATGTTTTCTTTTCTGTGTCACCGCAGACATTAGAGGAAACACAAAACATCATTGAATTAGTGAAGGTGTTAAAGTCTGAGGTTTTTCAGGTGCTGAGCTGATTAAAGCCTGTGGTAACTACTTCCAAATGATCATGGATCATCAAAAAAAGTGCATAATGAGCATTTCTACACCACTGTCTCAGTTAAAGATAACTTTTTTTTACCATTAATCCACAGTTATTCTGACCAGATGTTCTCTTTACTTTCATATGGTCCTTTAATAGCATGCAAGCACCTACTATCACCATTACTCAGCACACTATTGTGCTTCAGTTGTGACAATAAACATTTTAGATTTTGACTACTCAGTTGTTTCAGCAACATTAATATTCCTGGGTTGTAGTTTTGCCAGTTCAGGCACACATTATCAAAATGATTGTTATCACCATATAATCTACAAATGCCACGTTTATCTCACCAGTGCACCTTTTTAACATCTAAAACTACAATATTTACAATGGGTGATGTTTCTGCCTACTCGTTTGTTACTTGGCACAGTTTTGTTTACCATATGGTTATCTGCATTTTCATTTATATTATGGTAATTTTTAATATCTAGGCTTCATTTTTCACATTACTGGTCTGCACATCTTCAGGTTTGCACTCTTCAATCTCTTCCATGCTTTTAATCTGCTCACTGAACAGTTCACTCATTACACAATCAATTTCTTTTTCATTGTAAAGTTAGCTTCTCTCAAACGTCTGCCCATTAACTTTTTTTTTTCCTGATGCCACAGTCTGTTTAGTCTCCACAATGTTGTGATCTGTGCTTTAATTTAGTAACAAAAACATCTAAAGTGTGCTGAATCCCTTCTTTTTTGATAAAACACATAAATGCCACACATACATTAGTTTCTTCAATGACTTACAATATGCCTGAACTTTACCTTTTAACACTGAATGTTTATTTTTCTGCATTTCTTTAAAAGAAAAAGTCTCTTGTAACATGAGGTAGCACTGCACATTGGTTTGTCCCCAAGACCAAACACAATGAGGTACAAATGAAGATATTGAATTCAGGATATGCAGGTTTCGGAGATGATTTCCTGCAGATTCAGACCATGTGAAAGTAAAAGTCAGAATGACTGCATAGTTTAAATGAATTATAGCTTTCAGTTATTTGTAGTTAAAATATGTAAAAACAAGCCAAATGCAAGCGTGGGCCCCATGAATGGTGTACATGTACAAGTCTTATTCGGTCTTACTGCTGTAACTACATGTGGGGTGCATTTAGTGCATGCACAGAAGCAAAAGAAGATATGTGGGGAGACTTCTAAGCTCATTGCAGCTTAGGTGTGTGTATTTGCATGGTGTGCTGCCTGGCCGATTGTGTCCCCTACAGACAGTGTGTCCACTGACTTCTAAGTTTTGTTTACCTTGTGTGCACGTATTTGCATGACACGCCACTGAGCTCAGCATGTTTAAAAAAAATAAATGTATTTAATTAGTTTTATCCTAAAATAGGGCCATGAAATAATACTAATTGCATTGTAGGCAGGGGCAATGCATCATAACTACCCAATCACACACTCTGCACCACAGCAGAGGTCTATAAAGTATGCATACACCCTACATTCTGATTTTTCCCCAGTACTCTGCACCATTGAAGTACAAACCTGGGAATTTTAACTGTATTTGCTAGATGCTGAAGTTGGTGCTCCTTCTGCTGCTGACAATAGGCCTAGGCTGAGAAGGAGAAGGATGTTCAGCCCAGGGTAACCTTCCAGGAGCTACATGAGCTGGAGATTGTCAAGCACTACAGGGACATTCTACAAGAACTCATTGGGCTCTACCAACCTCAACTCAGACCCAGAGCCAACAGAGTGGAACCCATCCCAGTGGAAACAAAGGTATGTGTAGCTCTTAGGATACTAGCTACGGGTACTATCCAAAGACCAACTGGGGACATGATAGGAGTCTCAAAGGCATCAGCATCCAAAGTACTGCACCAGTTCTTGGATGCCATAATACCACATACCAGTGAGAACATTTCTTTTGCCCTTGCCGCTGAGGTGGGGGCCAGCAATATGCAACACTTCTACCATGTAGCACACTACACTGAAGTACTGGTGCCATAGATTGCACTCATGTACACATCAAGGAACCAACCGGTGAGGAGGGTAGAATCTATGTCAACCACAAAGGCTACCACTCCATCAACTGCCAGGTCATGTGCAATGCCCAGGGGATTATCATGAATGTATGGGCTGGCAGCCTTGGCAGTTATCACAACTCCCATATCTGGCATGCATCACAGCTGTACCAGATGTTTGCTATGGGGGACATCCCACACAGCCATTTGCTGGCTACGCCCTGGAACCATGGATGATGACATCCATAAGAAATGGACACACACCTACTGAAGAGCACCATAATGAGGCACACACACACAAACTAGGAACATCACAGAACATGTGTTTGGGCTTTTGAAGATACAGTTCATGTGCCTCGATGTATCTGGTGGAGCCCTGCAGTACTCTCCAGTCATATGTGCACATATGATCCTGCAGGAACAGCTGCAGCAGTATCAGAAAACTGCCTAGGTCACCACAGCCACAGTCACAGGAGGACTCGGAGGAGAAACCCCCTGATGTCCCTGTAGGCAGATGTAGACATGCCCAGTACACCCTGGCTTTGGCTAAGAGACAATGCATAGCACATTCACTGACAACTTAGGGCCCCAGGGACTGACACCTTACTCCTACTTACATACATATAGTAAAATTGATGCCAGGCAAGCCAGATAACCTGTACCTATTGTACTGGCTGTGTACTGCGTGCATCAGACAGACTCAGCCCCGAACTACAGTTCTGTCAACTGCTGCATTTGCAAGGTAAGTCCCTAACCTACACAATACTTCTAAGGTTACTATAATATGCTACTGTATGCATGGAACTGCTGCATTTATGCAAGGAAATATAGCGGGATATTTGGACACAAGTAACATTCACAGTGAACTACAGTTACCCTGCCCACTAATATGTGTTCCTTAATATTAACTAGGCCTCATGGTTGGAATATGTACTACATCAGTCAAGGGAGATGTTAAATATTGGGGTCACATGATAGTTGGACTACTGTGTATCCCAGCAGAACATGTACTGTTTGTCCCCCACACCCAAAACAGCATTTTTCTAATATAACCACTTTAACAGTAGGTCAACAATGGTATATCAGCAGTCCAGGCAAACACAGGGTGGTAACATAGAAATCAGTCACACATTGTATGTCTCATTTAACATAGGAATAACAACATACATATGTATGTATACTGTTGATTGTGTGATGAATGACTACTGTCTGCCTGCCAGCTTGTGTGGCTCAGTGGACTAGGGAAGTTAGTATGGGTGATGCTCTTGATGGTTCAAATCTGGAAGTATCCACATCTTTTGGATGTGACGTATTATTATGTTGGTGTTTTCACAGACTGTCAGTCTGCATGTGGTGAACCATTATGAACTTTGTCACATATTAATTACATCAGATAGCTGGAGAATGCCATTGACATTTTGAGAGAAGTGCAGTACTGTAGAAACAGGGACAGATCTCAATGTCTGGAAAACACAAAATCCCAGACTGGAATACAGGTAGGTGTGGTCTGGAGTCACTTTATAAGTACTGACAGTCCCACTGGGCATGCCCATACACTTAGTTAAACTAAGCACAATCCTGTTGCCCTCTGATTAAAATGATCTGTTATGTATACATATTACATATGTCTATACATACATACTTATACATATATATATATATATATATATATATATATATATATATATATATATATATATATATATGGGTCTCCTTCTAATGACCGAAACGCCGATTCGCCGACAGGGAAATAACCGACACGAAACGACCGACAACGCAGTTGACCGACACGCTCGAATCCCGACAGACGGAAGACCGACAAGGGGAATGTGTAAGCGCGACCTGGTAAGTATGCGATAGTGAGGGATTTAGGAGTAGGGAGCGGACAGGTAAGTGTGCAATACTCAGGGATGTAGGGTTAGGGTGTGTGATAGGTGAGTGTGCGGTAGTGTCGGAGTTTGGGGTTCAGGGTGTGTAAGTGAGTTAGGGTTAGGGTGCAGGTAGGTAGAGTGTGCTGTAGTGTCGGAGCTTGGGGTTTGGGGTGTGTAAGTGAGTTAGGGTTAGGGTGCAGGTAGGGAGAGTGTGCGGTAGTGTCGGAGCTTGGGGTTTGGGGTGTGTAAGTGAGTTAGGGTTAGGGT
Source organism: Protopterus annectens (assembly GCF_019279795.1). Classification (NCBI taxonomy): domain Eukaryota; kingdom Metazoa; phylum Chordata; order Ceratodontiformes; family Protopteridae; genus Protopterus; species Protopterus annectens. Next base: position 761,633,101 of record NC_056746.1, read on the forward strand.
GCAGGTAGGGAGAGTGTGCGGTAGTGTCGGAGCTTGGGGTTCGGGGTGTGTAAGTGAGTTAGGGTTAGGGTGCAGGTAGGGAGAGTGTGCGGTAGTGTCGGACCTTAGGGTTAGGGTTTGGGTTAGGGCTAGTGGATATGTGTTGTAGTGTACTGTGTTGTTTACGTGTAGTGTGTCGGTGTTATGGTGTTCGGTGTTTCGCGTTGTCGGGTTTGTGTGTTGTCGGTTTTCTGGCGTCGGTTATTTCACTGTCGGCGAATCGGCGTTTCGGTCATTAGAAGTAGACCCATATATATATGGGTCTATTGCTTTTAGTCGAATTTCATTTGGTTGAAAATGATTTCAGGCAGCCCACTTCACTGAAACCTCATTTGACTGAAAGCACATTTGGTCGAATTACATTTGGTCGAAAATGGTATTTGGCCCCTGCCCCACAGCAGTGCACCCCTGGCGTGAGAACATGAAGTTGGGGGGTGTGGGGGGTGTTATATGTTTTAATGTATTTTTAAGGGATACGCATGTATATAATAGTGCACAAACTGCAATTATGTGGGGGGGGCATGCCTCCCACACCTCCCAATTTGGGGGCCTGTGCCCCCCCACACTCCCCCCCAGCTTTATATTCTCACTCCAGAGTCACACTGCAGTGGGGCAGGGGCTAAATACCATTTTCGACCAAATGTAATTCGATAAAATGTGCTTTCAGTCAAATGAGGTTTTAGTGAAGTGGGCTGCCTGAAATCATTTTCGACCAAATGAAATTCGACCAAATATAGTAGATCCATATATACATATATATCTATCTATATCTATATATCTATCTATATATATATCTATATATATATATATATATATATATATATATATATATATACATATACATATACATAAATATCCATCTGTCACTATCTCTCTCACATACATAGTATATATATCTCTATGTATATTCAAATAGATATATACAGGTACACATATATATATATATATATATATATATATATATATATATATATATATATAGTTCTACCTCAGTTAGACGAAACGCCGGAACATCGACACAGAAATCGCGAGCCCCAGAAGATCGACAATTCAGAAAACCGACGCAACAGTTCAGAAGACCGACCCGACGGATGAAAGCACCGACGCCGAGGATGCCGACATGGGAAAAGGCTGTGTAAGTATGCGGTAGTGATGGACGTTAGGGTGCGAGTAAGGTAAGTGTGGATATTGACGGCCTGTGGGGATAGGGGTGGGTTAAGTGAGTTAGGGTTAGGGAGTGGGTCAGGTAAGTGTGCGGTAGTGATTGTGTTTGGGTTAGGGGCGGGATAAGTGAGTTAGGGTTAGGGAGCGGGTCAGGTAAGTGTGCGGTAGTGATTGTGTTTGGGTTAGCGGATAAGTGAGTTAGGGTTAGGGAGCGGTCAGGTAAGTGCGGTAGTGACGGACCTTAGGGTTAGGGTTTGGGTTAGGGTTGTAGGTAGTTGTGTATGTGAGGTTTAGTGTGGGTTTGTAGGGATTTTGGTGTGCTTGTGTTGCGTATGTGGTTTTTGGATGAGGAATGTGTTTTGTTTGTTGATTGTTGTGATTGTGGTGTGTGCAGTGTATGAGGTTTTGTGTTTGTGTACCGTCGGTTGTTTAGTTGTCGGGCATGTGGGGTTTCGTGTTTTCGTACTGTCGGTTATGTTGTTTTCAGTGATTGCGTTGTTGGTGTTTTGGGGTTTCGTTTATGTCAGGTAGAACCATATATATATATATATATATATATATATATATATATATATATATATAAAACATACTTCTCAGTCTCTCCCCATATATCTACATAACACATATACATATCATACACATACACAGCTACATTTATAGATACATCCCTGTTATATGCAGAAATATGTATGTGGATGTCTGTATTGCAACAATCAAAAAACAAGTAATGTCTGTGGTATCTCCGAAGTCTCAAACAACCCACTAAACAAGTATAGTAGGTCCAAAAAACAAAACAGTGTAAGAAACTTCTCCATGTGGAAGATTTTCAATCCATATATATCTTGTTAATCACTGTGCAGATAATGGTAGCAGAAGTAGCGAACTTAAACTCATCCTGAGTTAAAAAATAATAAAAATATATAATCTGAAATATTGTACAGAATTACTAAGTATTCAAAAGTAATCCCAGCAGGGTAGGCAGTCTGTTTCCAGTCGAAAATCCTTTATTAAGTACACAAACAAGTGAGCCAAGTAAAACAAAAATAGAGTAGTAGTTTCCTCACAAGCTTTCTAACTATATATATATATATATATATATATATATATATATGTATATATATATGGTTCCACTACATATTACTGAAAGCTCATATGACCGAAGCCCATTTGACTGAGACCATAATACCGAAAGTTCATTTTACCGAAAGCCCATATGACCGAAAACCCATTTGACCGAAAACCAGCACTGGCAGGTATATGCCCATTTCCCCACTGTAGCACGACCCTGGAGTGAGAATATTAAGTTGGGGGGGTGGGGGGCACAGCCCCCCACATCGGGGGGTTAATTGCAGTCTATGTACTATTATATTAATGTGTATCCATTAAATATACATGAAAACTTATAACATCAGTAGAAGGTTATTGCAAAATGTGGGGGGCTACTCCCCCCACACCCCCCGATGTGGGGGGATGTGCCCCCCACACCCCCCCAACTTAATATTCTCACTCCAGGGTCGCGTTACAGTGGGGAATTGGGCATATACCTGCCAGTGCTGGTTTTCAGTCAAATGGGTTTTCGGTCATATGGGCTTTCGGTAAAATGAACTTTCGGAATTATGGTCTCAGTGATATGGGCTTCGGTCATATGAGCTTTCGGTAATATGTAGTGGACCCATATATATATATATATATATATATATATATATATATATATATATATATATATGTATATATTTTATTTATTTTACATTTGTTGATCGGGCTAGTCTAACTGGATATATGTCCATTTTCAGTAGAGGCCCGGGGAGAAAAGCTCCAAACTAACCACAGTTATAACAAGGTTAAAGATTACCATAAATTAGATTACAAATAGTACTTAACTAGGTAGTAAATAACAGTAAAATAGTAAATAGCAATTAAATCAAATATGTTATGTTGTACATAAAATGACAAAAAACAGAAAATTGGACGTGACTTTTCAGAATAGAAAAATACTTAGATGTTACAGTAGTTTTACTGTTAACTTTTCGTTTCAGCTAAACAATCATATCTTGATTAGTATATAAACAAGGAAGTGTTATACACAAGGAAGTGTTATAAACAGAGGTGAAAATCTAGACAGGGTTACTACAAGGGCATAGCCAGTGTGTTTTAAGGTGTAATTTGAGTTTTTGTTTGAAGAGGTGCAGGGAAGGAAGTAATGTAAGTTCACTAGGTAGAAGGTTCCAGTTTTTGCCAACTGTGTTCGAAAAGAGTGAGTCACCTGCCAAGTTGTTGGACATGTTTATGCTGACTAATAGTTTATTCGAAGAGCGTAATATACTTTTTATTTACAAAGTGTCATTAGTATACATGTTAAATTCACATCCCTTCCCCCATCAGTGTGACATTCAAGCTGGTTCTGTCTTACTTGGACTAGCTCAAATGTCACACTGACATGTTATGACCAATGGGGATTGGTATTTGGGTATTTAAATGTGATGTAATGAAGCTGTAATTATGCACTGATGAAGGCTTATAGCCAAAACCAACATGCATAATGTGTTTTAACATGAAGTATTAATATATTAAAATATTAATTGGTAAACTGATTGATGGTGCTTGTTGGTTTTTGTTTGGTCTTGTTGGTAGTTTGGCTTTTGCACCTTTCTGTACTTGCGTGGGACTGTGTTTGCATTTGGACTGCTTTTGATGTACCCCACACTGTTGGTCTATTAGCTTTTTACTGTATTCAGCTTTGGTGGAATTTATCTCATCTCTGGCATTTTTTTGGACATATCAGGCTGCTGTTTGTTACCTTGGTGCCTTCAGAATATTTCACATCATTTGAACTATTCCTATGAACTACTCATATGGACAGAAGCGTGATCATGGTGAGTCATGCTACCAGCATTTATTAGCACTTTCTAGTTTGTGGCCATTGTTTAAATGAGTCGGATGGTATATTTGGCTTTACTGTTGCAGTCTGAATAGTTATACGGTGAACTGTAGGCTATATCATTTTAAAAAGAAGTCGCTTTATGTTCATTTTATTAACATGGAGGCAACTGAATTCTAATGGAAAGTACGTGCTTTGGGGACAATATACTCTATTTTACGAATGATTTTAGACCTGCTTTGAAAGAGCAACGGATAACAGTTAAAGCGGATAGGATTTTATTTATCATAGACATCATATACCTTTTGCTGGTAGTGAATCATCACATTTATGGACTTTTTGATCTTCTGTAAGGACATAGACATAGGATGCGTTGATGAACATTTTATGGATGTTTTCCATTTTGGAAGCTGAGACTTTTTAATTGTTTGGGACATTATTAAGTTTATAATTTTGTATGTGCTTCAGGAATTAATATATAATAGGTACCATCAACAGCAGAATGGCTGTCTTTTATTTAGGAAATAACTGGTAACAATTTGTCAAATGCATTTGTTATTTTCACAATTTTGGATTGATACTATTGCATCGGCTATGTTAATTATTTACGCAATAATATTTTGAAATTCACATACTGTATATATACTTTTTGAGGGGCTGTCATTATTTACTTTGGCAGCTTATTTCATACTGATCCATATTGGAATGCTTATGAAAGTTAGCAGTGACTTTATTATTTCAATGGAGGTATTGATTGGGTTTTTTCCTGTATATGATTCGAAGTGGTTTTCATTATATATGTTTATCATTGGTTAATCTTAATTGGTGCATGGAATTAGATCTTTATTTCACTTTTGTGGAAGAACTGGTTCCAGGTGGTTACCTGAAGATAATATTATTGCTAGTCCAACACAGATTACGGTTTGGACATTGTTATAGAAAAATTGGAAGGTGGCAACAGGCATTTTTTTGTGTTGCATATGTTTAAAGCTGCAGATTGAATATCTGGTAACTCTTTTACTGCATTATTCATAGGATATATTTTTCAGGCCTTTATTTCACTTTTGATGGAATAATTGGGTCAGATGGGTTACCAGAGTGTGCGATATAAGCATATATGTGCAACTTCGGGCAACTATTTTAACTGCAGTAGTACTAGTATACTTATGGATTTGGACCTTTACTTCACTTTTGTGGAATAATTGGTCGGGTGGCTGCCCGAAGATAACATTTGTGTTTGTCAAGTACTGAGGTTGTTTATGTAATAAAAGAAGCATTGTTAAACGGTTTTGGCAGTATATGCTTATAGCCACTGAATAATATCTAGCCCCCCCTGCACCCCCACCCCCTACTTAAATATACCAACTCCGAGATTGCACTGCAGCGAGGAAATGGGAATATTCCCATTCCGTACTGTATTGTGATCTCCATACTTTGTTTTCAAAGTTTTGGTATTTCAAACAACTGGGCTTGAGCAAGTGGGTTTTGAAGTAAACCCATATATATATATATATATATATATATATTATTTTTTTTTTAATTAATTTATTTATTTATTTTCTTGTCACTGCTAGTTACGTTTAACAATTCCACGAGGGTATTTTACACATCCCAACTAAGAAGTTAGTTCTTAGTTTGTTAGCACTTCTGGACAATAATATTAATAGTTTAAGTCATGCTTGATAATTATGTAAAATTCTGATGCATGAATGACATGGGGATCCTATAAACGATTCATTGCATTTATTGTGTTGGCTTTTTGATCAAGTATATGGTTCTTATCTTTTGACATCATTTGATGAGAATTGGAATTGTATGTGTATTTATGTCTTTGGGTATGCACAATTAGAATTAATGCCTTTGGGCTTATTTAGTATTGTTTGTTACTTATAGGGTGATTTTTGTTCTAAGAAATATTTCATCATGGATTTGATTCAGCTTTTGGAAGGCCTGTCGGCTGATAAGAATAATTTTCAGGTTTTTGATGTAACTCATAATAGTGATATTAATATATCACAAAATGAGATAGACAAGGAATCCTGTGTTGATTTATTTAGGTACTTGCCCTTAGCTATAAAAGAATTTAGGACACATGTTTGGCATTTGAGATTATTTAAAGCCTATTTATCCAAAAACATTTCTCCCAGGAGACTGCGTGTTAGAGTACAACCTTATGTTAAAGGAATAGATGAAATGCTATTTCAAGAATGGAAGCAGGTTCAACAGATGGCTTCTATGTCATTTGTTAAGATCTTGGTTTCCTTTTATGAAATGAAAATTGTAGCTTTGACTAATACGTGTTGTAATACCACCGTTCTCCAAAGTATCCTTGGGCAAAACAAAGCAGCAGCCAATAACCAAGTTGAAACACCAAAGGACACACCACGAGAAGTGAGAATAAAACCGTCTTTTATTCCATACAGCACATAAAACAAGAAAAGGATAAGCGCTTTCGCGTGCACTATGCACGCTTCTTCAGATCTAATTAAACAACAAATGCAACCTTTCTTAAGTAATACATAACAACCAATAAAAAGCGCACTTCAATTTAAACAACGTGATTCAATTAGAGTAGTAACCAATTCATCAATTAGCAATTTATAATGTCTCTATAAAAAATGTATTGTGTAGCCTGATGCTTCAGCTCAACCTGAACTCTGGTATATTACAATTTCACCTAGAAAGCCGAAACTAAAAACTATGATGAATATACATTCATTTATTGTAGTCATTCAACTTACGTGCCTTACTTCAATGCCAATAAAACACACATTCCATAAAGGTCATTTGTTATTAATAACTATTATGAAAACTGAAAAAAGAGACATCACTAGTCATTCCCTATCTTTTCAACAGTTTCCATGGCAACCCGTCCGAGATGATACAAAGGACAAGGTGTAGAGTGTTGATTGTTAGTGCATAGAAATTCTCCGTAAAGAGAGATGTAACTCTGAGGGCACTGTAAAGTATAAAAATCAGAGACACATGGAAGATCACGATCTATGAATATGCAACTATATCTATACTACCTAATATGAGTGGTATAAATTCAATTAAAACAATGCCACTAACAAAAATCCAATCGCGAGAAGCTGAAACATCTCGCGAAAACTAAATACAACAGTGCACATAAAATCTGAAATAAAAATGCATCTTGAAAAACAAACATATAAAAGTTTGTGAGACATGAACAGGTATTTACTCATAGCATTTGAATCTTAATGTAAACACAAGTAATCGAAAAATAAGTAAAAGTACATGTTCTAAACTAATCGATGACTTGTGTAGCGTTCTCTATGGAACTAACTGACGAGTTACACCACTTCAAATGCAAGTGCTCAAAACACATGAAGCACAAGCGCATATGGTGTTTTTGTGCGGAAATATAACATATAAACAAAACTTGATGATAACAATTAAAATATATACAATTAAAAATATATGACAAAAATTGCACTAGTAAATAATCTATCTCCACCTCAATACATATAAATATACAAAATTATTCTAGGAAAACCTTTAATATGTAATAACCAAGTCATGTAATTAATTTCCAATTCATCATGAATGAAGAAAAAATATATATATGTACAAAACAATATAAAATAACATATAAACACTTAGATACTTTAAATTAATATTAGTCAAAATATACAAATTGCGAATATCACAATAATCATCCAAAACATAACAAATGTATATATGTATTGAGATTATTGACAAACTCTACTGATCATATATAATAGTAAAAAATACATTCAGATATTATTGTAAGTATTTGTTATGAAATATGATGAAAAGGTATATTATTCACATTCAATTCTTAAAACCCAATTTTATAAATCTGCTCTCATAGACAGATGATATCCCTTTAAATACATAAACACCAAAAATAATAAGTTCCATGTAAAGATAAAACAACATATAATATGAACTAACCATATGAACTAACAACTTTATAACCACTGAATCAATACTAATGTATTTTAATATTACTTCATATAGATCTAGGATTCCTTATTGACATAAACTGAAATAAAAATATAAACAAAAAATAATAAATATGTATGTATATAACTGAGAACAAGAGATCCAGATACAAACGACTGGAACAGAGGGGTGTGCCAAACAGGTGTTAGGCACTGCAAAGGTTTATAAATATGTGAATAAAATATCTGCTCTATGAATCACTATGTTGGTAAATTGATACATCGATAAATGGTTCTATGAATAACCCTGTTATTTCATATATTCTATAAATCAGAGCAAGATATTAGACAGAATGTACATGAATAAATCAAAGGTTTTGAACTGACTTATTAAGTAGCCTAAATATACTACCTCTGTTTTAAAATCGGTTTCAGTGAAATATAATTGTTAATCCCAGGATCCCTATGTGCCCCAGTCTTAAATATCCAATTCAATTCTAGCTTTGCTAAATGGTTTGTATTGTCCCCCATTCTAATATTCTTTTCCAATGTCTGCAAGACCCTAAATCTAAACTCATGCGTGGGATACTGATTGACATGTCTGGCAAGGGCGTTTGTTTCATTTCTCTTGTGTATATCATAGATATGGTTATACAAACGGTCTTTTAATCTTCTTGTAGTTAAGCCAATGTAAAAGGCCGGACAAGATATACAATTCGCCATGTATATCAAATTAGTACTATTGCAATCATAATGCCCTCTCGGTTTAAACTCAAAGATGCCATGAGAATGTATGTAGTTTTGTATAATTGTAATGTACTTGCACATGTTACATGAATTGCAAGGGAAAGTGCCCAGAGCTAAATGGTTATAGTTGCCTACGTTGTTAGTAAAATTCCTAGAAAATATTTCTTTTAAGTTGTCACATGTTCGAAAAACAAACACAGGTCTAATGCCAACCAGAGCTCTTATTTCTTCTGTGGCAGTTAATATATTCCAATGCTTATGGATAATTTTTCTGATCTGTGCATTGTCATTAGAATATTTCATATAGTAGGCAATTTTATCTCTATCATACCCCTTGCAGCTGTGATGTATTTCATGGTTAAAATTATTAAGATCAATATTCCGTTCCTCCGCTATTCTCTCATGCGGAACATTATTCTTTCTGATACTATTCTCATGTATATCTATGTTACTATTTGATAATTTGTATGAAGGAATGTTACTCTCTCTTACACTTCTCACTAATTTCTTATCATAACCTGTAGCTACAAAGATACATTCCATATTATCAGCTTCTTCTTCAAGCACCAACGGGTCCTGACAGATCCTAACTAATCTAGCAAACTGGCCTTTCACAATCCCTGTAAAAACGTGCCTGGGGTGCATGCTGCTCTGATCTAAAATACTATTTCTCCAACAGTTCTTCCTATGGAGTTTAGATGTAATAGTGCCTTCTCGATTAAAATAGAGGTTCACATCTAAAAAATTAATACTCAACTTGGAATGTTCAAAAGTAAATCTGAGGAAGTCAGTAGTGGACTCTAAATAATCGACAAATTCTTGTAATTCCTCTGTCGTTCCAGTCCAAAATAATATAACATCATCCACAAATCTTCTATAGAAACGTATCTTCCTCATCCAAACATTATTGAACAAAAAGTTAGTTTCCCAAAAATACAATACCAAGTTGGCATAGGAATTTGCGCATGGGGTGCCCATGGCAACACCCCATGTCTGCAGATAGTACTTATAATTAAACGTGAATACATTATTGTTCAACACAATGTCGAGCAATTGACCAATCAAAATCTGTCTATCCGTGGAGAAGCCACTCTCAGTCACCATGACTTCCCGGACTGCTTGCATACCATATTCATTAGGTATGCAAGTAAATAAGTTACAGACATCTAAAGTGACCAGAATCAATGTATCTACTTCTGATCTATCTTTTTTGAAATTGTCTATGTCTCTCAACAAATGTTGTGTATCTTTTAAAATGGTACCCACTCTGTCTACAATAGGTCTCAGCATTTTTTCTAAAAAGATCGAGAGGTTATAGGTCGCCCATTGTCTCCCAGACACTATCGGTCGCATTGGTATAGGTCTGGTATCCTTGTGTATTTTAGGTAGGCCTTTCAGCACTAGTATTAGAGGTTCATCTATGTGTAGGAACTCATACATTTCTACGCTAATCTGGCGACACATGAGTAAATCATACAGGTTGTCACTGATGTTGTTAATAATATTCACAACCTGCTCTAATTCAAGTTCTTTATATGTAGTATCTGAAAAAGAAATCTCAATATTATTGATGTACTCAGATCTGTCCAATAATACAACCCCCCCCTCCCTTATCTGCAGCAGTTACTATAATATTTGGGTGGTTGTGTAACACATTAAGTGAATTAAATTCTTTTCTATCTAAATTGCAAAATTTGTTAATAACATGCTTGGAGGAATAAAACTTATACATATCTACCTCACAAGATTTAACAAAACATTCAACCATATGTGGTAGTGGAGGACAGAAAGTGCTTTTGCGCTTAAACTTAAAAGTCAACATATTTTCAACATTAACAGGTGTTACTTTCTGGTTCGCAAAAAACATCTTGATAGCAATGCTCCTAGCAAACAATCTCAAATCAGTAAAAGTCTCTGTCTGCAGGCTCGGTTGAGAGGGAATAAAACTCAACCCTCGATTCAAGAGGAACAAGTCAGAGTCTGATAAAGTAAAACAAGAAAGATTATAAACCAAACCAGTCAGTTCAGTTGTTTTTTCTGTGGCCCGTACCTGTCCTGTGAGTTCTTCCGTTTCCTGGGGCCTCGGCTCGTTGATCTCCCTCTGGGGAAACGTTCTGTTCTGATAGGAAAAGGAGCATCAGGTAGTTTGTTGAACATGACGTTCGTACGCCTAACCACTCCTGTTCTCTCTGGGTCATCAACAGGAAGGAGCGCTAACTGATTGGGAGGCGGTGTACTAATATCCAATGTTTCTCCAGTTGGTTGTCTTCTTGCTTCACTCGAATCAACAGGACGAAATGCAGTTCCGGATGAGGGCGCCAAATTCGAAGTGCCTTGACTTCCGGTTTCCGATTCTCCATGACGGAGATGGGTGTTCTGGCTAGATCGTGAATTACCATGATCATTAGTTCTAGGCCAGACAAAGATGTTGCCCATTCTAAAATCTTCAACATCTCTACTTAATTTCCGTTGTTTCACAAGTCTTAGCTTATCACTATAACTATTAATTTGCATCAGCACATTGTTAAGTTTCCTGTTGCAAGTTTCAGATTTGAAGTGTTCGACTATGTTTTTATACAATCCATCAGTTCTCAGCTGTAGATCTTGTTCAATGGGGTCAAAATACTCTAACAATAGGTTTATATATTTAAAACCTAAATCCAAGTTCAGATCCTGCCATTTCTTCAGCAGATCGGGGTAAAGTTGGCCATACGTCGGCATGCACAACACGCGCATTCCCCTCGGTATAACTTTAAAATGTATACACGCTTGCAAGTGCTTCTTTTGCCATGACAGTCTCTGTATTTTGTACAAATTATTTTCTAGTTCTTTCACTGAGTCATAAAACTCATTGATGTTAACATCAGGCATACTAGATGTTGATTTTGTGCTCACCATATCATGGAAATTCATTGCAAGTAGTGGATTGTTTCTTGTTGGTAAAAACGCTTCAATGTTAGGCATATCAGACACTTTAGTTGGATTATAATCCAACTCTAAATCTCCCTTCTCCATAGCGTGAAAACAACGGTACAAAAATGTAAATCCAAAACGTGTTGTAATACCACCGTTCTCCAAAGTATCCTCGGGCAAAACAAAGCAGCAGCCAATAACCAAGTTGAAACACCAAAGGACACACCACGAGAAGTGAGAATAAAACCGTCTTTTATTCCATACAGCACATAAAACAAGAAAAGGATAAGCGCTTTCGCATGCGCTATGCACGCTTCTTCAGATCTAATTAAACAACAAATGCAACCTTTCTTAAGTAATACATAACAACCAATAAAAAGCGCACTTCAATTTAAACAACGTGATTCAATTAGAGTAGTAACCAATTCATCAATTAGCAATTTATAATGTCTCTATAAAAAATGTATTGTGTAGCCTGATGCTTCAGCTCAACCTGAACTCTGGTATATTACAATTTCACCTAGAAAGCCGAAACTAAAAACTATGATGAATATACATTCATTTATTGTAGTCATTCAACTTACATGCCTTACTTCAATGCCAATAATACACACATTCCATAAAGGTCATTTGTTATTAATAACTATTATGAAAACTGAAAAAAGAGACATCACTAGTCATTCCCTATCTTTTCAACAGTTTCCATGGCAACCCGTCCGAGATGATACAAAGGACAAGGTGTAGAGTGTTGATTGTTAGTGCATAGAAATTCTCCGTAAAGAGAGATGTAACTCTGAGGGCACTGTAAAGTATAAAAATCAGAGACACAAATGCCACTAACAAAAATCCAATCGCGAGAAGCTGAAACATCTCGCGAAAACTAAATACAACAGTGCACATAAAATCTGAAATAAAAATGCATGTTGAAAAACAAACATATAAAAGTTTGTGAGACATGAACAGGTATTTACTCATAGCATTTATTTTCTTGTCACTGCTAGTTACGTTTAACAATTCCACGAGGGTATTTTACACATCCCAACTAAGAAGTTAGTTCTTAGTTTGTTAGCACTTCTGGACAATAATATTAATAGTTTAAGTCATGCTTGATAATTATGTAAAATTCTGATGCATGAATGACATGGGGATCCTATAAACGATTCATTGCATTTATTGTGTTGGCTTTTTGATCAAGTATATGGTTCTTATCTTTTGACATCATTTGATGAGAATTGGAATTGTATGTGTATTTATGTCTTTGGGTATGCACAATTAGAATTAATGCCTTTGGGCTTATTTAGTATTGTTTGTTACTTATAGGGTGATTTTTGTTCTAAGAAATATTTCATCATGGATTTGATTCAGCTTTTGGAAGGCCTGTCGGCTGATAAGAATAATTTTCAGGTTTTTGATGTAACTCATAATAGTGATATTAATATATCACAAAATGAGATAGACAAGGAATCCTGTGTTGATTTATTTAGGTACTTGCCCTTAGCTATAAAAGAACTTAGGACACATGTTTGGCATTTGAGATTATTTAAAGCCTATTTATCCAAAAACATTTCTCCCAGGAGACTGCGTGTTAGAGTACAACCTTATGTTAAAGGAATAGATGAAATGTTATTTCAAGAATGGAAGCAGGTTCAACAGATGGCTTCTATGTCATTTGTTAAGATCTTGGTTTCCTTTTATGAAATGAAAATTGTAGCTTTGACTAATACTATTATGGAGATTTGTGATAAGGCCAAACCGCATAAAGATGAGGCAATTTGTTTAGAGCAAACTGCAGTACTTTCTAGAAATTTATTGGTGATAGAAAAAGATTTAAAAAATAGGATGATTAAAAAATATCTGAAGGATTACTCTATGGGTAAACCTTTTGAACATAAAAAAAATGTGCAGCTGATGGAAAATAAAACGTTGAATTTGGGTGCCTTTAGGCGTAAGAAAAAGATCAATTTTGAAAAATACTAATGTCTCATCTGATACTTCTGCAGATGAATTTTCATCTGTGACAGATGCAGAAATGTCTACACTTTTAGAATCACCCGTAAGCGGTAAATACCCCTTTAGGAGGATTAGAAGGGGTGGACGCAAACATAAAAACAGCGGCAACAAGTCTAGATTCAATATTGCAAATGAAGATACATAAATAGACGTTGCTCAGAATGTACACAGTATTTCATCTGTGCAGCTATCACAAGTTGAATGTGATTTGTTAAATAAAGGATTAGGATTTATGCCCAGTCCTTTTGTGTTGGAATTTACCTTTGCTCAGGATGTTTTGTCATTCTGTAGAACTTTAAATTTAAAGTTATTTTTTGCTCAACAAACGCCATCTGAGGATGCCTCAAAGAATTTCAAGTTTAAATCATCCTGGTTTATGACCCCAATGAATAAGAATGTAGCAATTGTTCAGAGTCTGATCTTAAAGGATTTACATTTTAGGTATGATTCAAGTAAAATTATACATGATAAAAATCTTTCTGGATCACAATGACAGGCACTGTCTAAATTGACCCAGAATACAGCTGTAGTTATTAATAAGGCAGACAAAGGGGGTGCGGTGGTGGTGAGTGATTGGTGTATGTATTATAATGAGACCATTAGTCAATTATCTGAATAGAGGTTTTATCAACTGATGCGTTTAGATCCAACACCAATGTTTAAAAAAGAAATAGATGAGCTTTTGCAGGTATCAGTGGAGGAAGGTAATGTTTCTAAAGATACAGTTTTTTAACTTATGGTGTCAGACTCAGGCAAACAAAAAAAACACCAGGAAGACCAATTGTATCTGGTAAAGGCTTGTTGATGGAACCTCTTTCTGCTTTTCTCACAAGATATCTTAAACCATTATTAAAATATGTACTATCTTGCATTCAGGATACAACTCAGTTTTTGAATATTATTCAGGATATGCAAATTGAACAGGGATGGTTGTTATGTACTCTTGATGTTTTAGCTCTTTATAGGAACATTCCGCATTGTACTGACCTTATGGCATTAGAGTTTTGGTTAAATAAGGCCGGCTTGTATCCCCCTGGTTTAGCACATTTTTATTATGTTTGACTCAACACGTTCTTACAAAAAATGTGTTTTACTTTGGGAACCAGTGTTATTTACAACTGAAGGGGACAGCCATGGGAGCTTCATTTGCTCCAATATATGTGGATCTCTTTATGGGATATGTGGAGGAACAGTTGATTTATGATGAATCTCATAATTTATTATTAGATGCTATGGATATTTGGCGTTGATATTTACATGACTGCTGGTTAGTATGGAGGGCCGACTATGTTTATCTGCAAGAATTTGTGAACTATTAAATGAGAATAAATGGAGGATACAATTTACTATCAATTATCACTCTAAAACTATTACGTTTTTGGATGTATTAGCTACGGTGATTCAGGATGGTACATTGCAGAGTTCAATATTCAGGAAGTATCCAAGGTTTAATACCCTATTACATGCTAACAGTTGCCACCCTAAGCATATAATCAATAATATTCCTAAATCTCAATTTTTAGGGCTTAGGAGAATATGTTCTTCTTTCTCTGATCTTATTAATCATGAACAAGATCTGGTTCATAGATTTTGCAAATGGGGATATCCGTTTGGTATCATCAACCAAGCATGGGTTTCAGCTAGTCGGGTGTCTAGACCTTCCTTGTTAGCTTATCAGATTTGGCATAAGAAGAATACATAACCTATCACATCTATTACGAGTTTTGGTGAGAATACTGCTCTAATTAAAGAGGTTATATCTAAACATTGGGATATTTGGTGTATGGAAGACAAATTAAAGAAGATTATACCTTCCAAATGTCTCTTTTCTTATAGAAAGGGGAAACAATGCCTGGATGGTTTAACCATTATAAAAGGAGTCATAAGGAAGCTAGGGGGAAGCATCAGTTAGGACTAGATAGACAGAGACTAGTGGGTTGGTTTCCTTGTAGGCATTGTAATTTTTGCAAATTTGTTAATAAGAATAAATGTTTCTTCTAGAAACACCTCTACAGTATTTGGCATTTTAGTTTATGGTAATTGTAACACAGACTGGGTAGTATATTTGGCTATTTGTTCATGCTCTACATTTTATGTGGGGCAAACATTGCATCCTTTAAAGTTAAGTATCTCTGAACATGAATGATATTCAGTGTGGCAAGTCAACTAGTGCTTTGTATAGACACACTTTAAAACATGCTTCAGCTAGGTTTATGCTTACTATTATTGATAAAGTTTATTTTCAAACAAATAATAAAGGGGGAGGACACCAAAGGTTAAACTGTAAGGAACAAATGTGGATTACAAAATTAGGTGTTTTGTTTGCACCAGGGCTTAATGAGCAGCTGTAATGACCAATGGGGGTTGGGATTTGGGTATTTAAATGTGACGTAATGGAGCTGTAATTATGCACTGATGAAGGCTTATAACCGAAACCAATATGCAGGATGTGTTTTAACATGAAGTATTAATATATTAAAATTTTAATTGGTAAGCTAATTGATGGTGCTGGCTGTTTTTTTTTTTTTTTTTAGTCTTGTTGGTAGTTCAGCCTTTGCACCGTTCCATACTTGTGTGGGATTGTGTTTGTGCTTGTAATGTATAATGTTGTCTTCACACACATGGACAGGGCACATTGTTCCTGCCCACAGACTTGTCCATTCAGGTGCAAACAGCCACATATGGCCATACTGGTAATTGCAGACACATAGCTAGGATAATAACAGTTATCTCACTGCTAGGATACTACATGCAGGCAACAGTACAAAGCAATATCACTCTGCAGGCAACAGATTCTGCTCCACACAAGCATAGTTTCTGTAATCCACATGTAGTTTGCCTGAAATCGCAAGTAAAGCAGACATCAGCCATGGTGTATGTGATAAGTACTATGAGCTATAGTGTGCAAGACTAAATATCTAGGGGTGCTATCTCGCTGCAGGCCACTTGGTATTTGTGTGTGTATCCCCCCTACCAAATATTTTATTTTATTTTTTTTTATTTTACATTTGTTGACCGGGATAGTCCGACTGGATATATGTCCATTTTCAGCGGAGTCCCGGGGAGAAAAGCTCCGACAGGGTTAACAATGACAGATAGTTACAGAGACATATTGACAATTTACATAATATACAATGAAAAAAAAAATTTAGAATAGCAGATACAATTGGTTACAGTTCAATGTATTAGAGATGATTTAGTAACTAGTAGAGTAGTACAAGAAATGGTCCAAATATCAGAGAAGCCCTCATTGGCTATCAAAGTGCAATGGTTATGCACCTTTTGGCCCTGTAAGTTGCTGCTGTCTTCCAAACTGCTCTCTTCTACAAAGCCTGATGATGTTATCTACCTCAACACTACCAGCTGCCAGTTTAGCATCTGACTTAAGCTGTGGCACATGTGGTAAGTACTGTGATCTATAGTGTATAAGACTAGATAGATAGGGGTTCTAGTCTCCCTGTAGGGTACTTTCTGTGTGTGTAAATATGATGCCTTTGTAACTTACCAAGAAAAAGGTTTTGCAGAATTTTGTTGTGGCAGGTGATGTGGCCTTCAAAATGCCTGACCACAATGTGGCCTACTGATGTTATCAAGCATAATGTGTCCTACACCGACTACTATCAGACATGAGGTGTGTTGTGTGCATCACATACTGTGATCTGTACTGCGTACCATTACATGGGTAAGTTTTCTAATCTACATGCAGCCAACTTGCACTATGTGTGTGCCATGCCATGTCCTCTAAGCAGTAATGGGAAATAGTGCTATCCTCAATGTAGTCATGTTTGTGTGTGTGACTGTTAGAGCAATTTACATCAGCTTATGGAACCATAGGACGTTTGAACTTCACTAGCATAATGGCCATGCAGCCATCACAATTGTAAACAACTGTATACCCTTATTTACATGATCATCACATATTGTCCCAGTCCAAGAGGGACACAGGCAAAAGCCCGGTGGTGAAATGATGGTGTGACACCCGTTCACTGGCCCAGCAATCAAGGGTCCTTAATCCTCACCACTAACACCAGTGAGGGGCATCCATATAGGGAAAGGATAATAAATACATACACAGTAAAGTACAATTTCCCTTAAGAGCACACAGAGATCACAGTCAGTCTGGGGCTGATTGCTTCCTTTCTCTCCAGGTCCCCAATAAGACTCTCCAATGGCACAGCTATAAGGTCCAGATCTCAGCCTAGTGGGCAAGCTAAAACCTCCAGCACCCTTTCTGTCTAACCAGTGCTTTGTGTCCCTGCCCAAGTAGCTGAAACACACACACACACACTTTGAGATAAGAGTTTATACAACCACACAGACACTCCTGGGGAAGGCTGGCACAGGTTCTCCAGCTGTGCCCCTTTTACCCAGACTATACGGCAGTAATCACTAACACCACCCAGCTAATATTTATCAGCTACTCAAAGGCTGTTATGAAGGGTGTCAAATTATTACTGAGTAACATTATTATCCAACTGGTAAGTACAATCAAACAGTCAAGACTTATATGGAGTGACTTGGTACAGTATCACTATATACATGCATGTACTCTTAGAGCTTAAATTATCTATACACAAAACAGCCACAGTTGAAAGGTTTAAAAATATTTAATAATAAATAATAAAAACACAACACAATACTTCTTACTACACAGTGTTAGTCAAGAGTTCAGAGATCACAGAGAAATACTTAAAATAATACAGTAGAAAAGTTCTGACATCACAGAAAAACAAACTAGTCTAATATTCCTAATTCCTAGCTATTTCTAAGAGAAAACGCAGTTCTAAAATAAACTTACATACAGAGCAAGACAGTGCTGGTAATAGTGGATGTTCTGAAGACAAATGCTCTGAGCTCTCTGATTCTTTCTCTCTTTAAATTGATAACACAGAGCTGCTTCACATGACTTCATTCTTCACACTTCTCTGGTGTTTTCAGGGTAACAGAAACTACATTGACATTCTTTACACCTGGTCAGAAACCAGAGCAATAATTAACTCTGGTCTTAAAACAATAAGCAGGATGCCTCCCTCTAGATATATTGGCTCCAAATTTTGATTTCAAAGACAGTTATAAAATGCTTCACTTAGCTTTCTTACAGCAGAGTGCACTGCTGTTACATTTTTGCAGTTCAATATCCAATTCGGTCTTTTCACATTTAAGAGAACAAGCCTGTGGCTTACATTAATATTTACAAATGACAGAATTATCTACAAAATTCTATCTGGCTAGGTTGGCAGCCTTACCTATCTTCACAGACGGTCACCCAGCCAGTCATACAGATGGCATGTGCTGAGGTGCACTGAGGTGCTCTGCTTGCCATTAGCCAGGGCTGTGTTGCAAAGATGGGTTAAAGCCTGCTAGACAAATCTCTCCCACCAACATGTATTATTAGCATCACATACTAGGTTAATGTCCTTACAGTGATTAATCCATGTACTATGCCACCTACAGCTATGCAACATTTATAATCAAGCACAGCCACATATTGTCCTGTATGCAAGGCAGAGATCACCTCTGAGTAGTCTATATGCCACAGGCTACAATGACACTCATTTCAGATGATCCCCAATTGAGCACATGCTAAAGATGTGAAGTTCCCTTGGGAGGGACAATACTACTGTGTGCAAGTGCCAGTACTATTTGGAAAGGTCCATTTCCAAATGGCCATTGCACTCAGATATTGGCATTCTGAGTGAAGAGTACATGGAGGTTATGAGTATGTCAATTACAGGTGATTGTGCCCTCAGCTATGACGCATGATTCCAGTCATACCACTGGGGAGACATGGTGATCTCAAGCACATTAGGTGTAAACCTATGTGGCCAGGACTGTTTGCCCAGTTCTTTCACCCTGAGTATGTACATCACATGTTGCGACTGATCTTCTACTTACCAGGTACACAGACATTACTGATGGAAATTACCCTACATATATATTTGCATGGAGTTTATGGCCATTACTATGTTGACAGGCATTTGTTCATCACTACCCTCTTGTAGGATATTGATATAACTCACAGATTCCATGAGTGCTCACACATTGCAGGCATCAGCCATCATTGTTAGCCACAGACAGTCAGTATTCACTTGTATTGTGGTTAAATGGATTCCAAGCAGTAGAGGACCCAGGAGTGAGCCTGTTGAACATGGCTGCTTACAGATCAGCGATTGGAGGTGGATGTCCCTATGTTGAGTATGTGTGCCATCAATGGACCACTAAATGACCCCTACAATGATAGTACCATGGATGCCTAAGTGGGTGCTTTGTACATGAGACTTGAGTGGGAGATATCATCAAATGGCTTCAATCAGTCCAGGGGGTTGTATGCTCTGATGTCCCCCTCATCAAGGTCCTTGGTGACTGCCTCGGAAATGTCCACCACATTTAGCAGTCATGATCCCCATCAGACATCCAAACCATGTACAGTCAACTGTGTGTAGATCACATATATGTGTGCCGATCAGCTCCATGATGAGTGCCCCTACAGCCCTACAGATATATACTCAGGCAAAGAGGTCTATACTTCTGGTGAGCAGTGCATGCACTACCTCTGTGCAAGGGTATAACAGTTGCCATTGTTCAGTCAGCTGGCATTCAACCGGTGATTTTGGTATGATTGCAAGTTGTTCCCAATGGTATTAGTAATCCATGACACGTCCCATGTAGGATGCAGCCTGGGATGTTAGCATGTCCAATAGATGCTCTGTATCCTACATATAGAGGCCATTTATGACCTGCTCTGTAGATATGGAAGTTATGGGACAGGTTGTAGGAATGTCATGTGTCACATGTGCTGGAGACAGGGGAGTAATGTTGATGCAGAACATGTGGGACTACAGGTTAGCTATGGCTACAGACCCATTCTATGTGGCATCATTAAGTATGAGTTCACTGACAATCTGCGCCTGTGCTTTGAAGTTACACATGGTAACTACACTGTGTGTTGTGGTTCTGCTTTGTGTGAGTGGCTAAGTTTGTCACTTACTGTGTCTACATGACATCACAATGCTATGTGGTTGTTTTAGCTGAGGAGGTTGTATCACACAGCAATGTCCACCTCCTATTGTACAGCCTGATAATGGCAGTTGTCCACCAGGCAGGTCTGCTGTGCCATGAGGATCCTGTGTTCCCCCTGTCAGGTACTAGTGAGTTCATGCAGTGGTAATGCTGCTGCCATAAACCATGGATGTACAGCTCTGCATACATGCTGTCCCATCAGAGGGGGGAAGTGCAGACAAGCTATGTAAACCATCCCACAGGAGGTAAGTAATGGCTTTGCTGAAATATATGACTGTATTGTCTGCGGGGGAGGGGGTTAGTGCTGGTAGTTTTAATGACACTGTTCTGTGGTCAGATTGCAGCAGGGAAGACCTGACATGGGGGGGCTGCAGTGGTCACCCATACTGGTAAACACATGTTGCAATACATTGGTTCCCGTTGGGGGATGTCATGGCACTGCTCCAGAACATTGTAGTTAAGGGCATAGACCATGCTTTGGGCAAGTGAGCTGCAATATGACTAAGAAACACAACTGGTGGTCACTTAATGCCACCCCACAACATGGTGCAATGATATATTTTGATAGACACATGAAGCTGCTTGTGTAGCCGGCTATTGTTTGATTATGTGCCCTTCCAGTACTGAATGGCACCTGCATTGTCTCTGGATTGTCTCTGGAAAATCACAGTGTTTCACAAAATCTGGATGTGTATCTATCCTTAATGAGTATGTATACACCACCCACATTACCTTGAACACTGTCATTTTGAGGTGTGAAGATGTGGATGGACATGTAGTCTGGTATGGCTGTGGTGCTACCACAGCCTTGAAACAAATGTCCTTGACTGCATACATATCTGCATAATCCAGGGTGGGGATACATTCCACACACTGGGGTTCAGTGTTGCCATACCCACTGTGTAGCAGCATAACCATGATGTTGTAAAAGATGGTGTTCGCATTGCCAACTTTTCCCCGAACAGTGCATCTAAGATGCATTGTGTGGGTGTCAGTAGCTGTGGCTGTTACTCCAGATCTCAGGGGTGAGAGGTGACCACCATCACTGGTGAAGCATTGATGTCTGGTTTGCAAAGCGTCCCAAGCAGACATGTAGTAGATCTCCTGACAATGACACCACATGCTAAGGCAATTATTGACTTCCATTAATTTACGTGCATATGGAGCCATCATCCCAGGTTAGTGTCATCTGCAGCCAAAAGGTATGCGTATACCCATGAGAAACACAGAGTGGCTAAGCACAGTTATATGTCTTCATACAGGCTGATGACATATACCCCTAGTCATAGACACCTGCAGGAACTATGATGTCAATGTTATGTTCACTGATATCCCATGATTTGCAGCAATGTTCAACCCACATACAGTTATCTGTGACCTGTCCCACATGTAACCCCTTGACAGAAACATCAATGTGCCTCACAATTAAATCACCTCTGACTAAGAGGTGTGATTTTTGTGTTTTGCCTCGAGTGTTTGACTGGTAAGGGAGTAGTGCATGCAGTATTATGTGCACTGTGCACTCCAGAGGCAGGATGTTCTGAGGCGTCTGTTTGACAGTTGTGTGTGATATGAGTGTAGGTGGTACAGAATTTGAGCTGTGCATGTTGGCATAATGATCATTTCCATATGTAATGACAGCTGTTAGAGACACTATGGCAGCAAGGCATGAAATGCAGTCACATCTGTCACACGTTGTTCATAAGATCATAGGTTCATATGTGTTTACTAAGCTAATGACCATAAGGGCCTTTTTAAGCCTAGCCATGCATCCCAAATCTCTGACAAGTTCTAATACCCTTGATAAGTGTAGGCATAGGCCTGGGAGATGAACCATTTACAGGTTGCCTGTGTTCATTGGAGACATACGTGACAAATCAGGGATGAATTTCCAGTTTCCCATCCAATTGTCCAAGTTGCACTTGAATTGGGTTAGGGAGGATCTCTGCTTCACATGGATGGGGAGCCTGTTCCATAGACATGGTAGTCTCTGGGATACATACCTATCTCTCCAGCAGGTCCTATGTATAGCATAGACAAGTTTAAGTCTTTAGAATGGGTAATTCTGGTGCTGTTTGTTTTGTGGATATGCAGGAGGTCCATCAGAGTGGAGTCTGACAATTTCTTGTATGCCAGGCATACATCTCCCCTCAAAAGCCTGTAGGAGACAGAATACAGGGATAAAACCTTGAGGCGGTCTGCATAGAACATTTTACTTACACCCTGTATTCTTTTAGTGAGGAACCTCTGTGGACATTCCAATTGTTGGATATGCCTGCTTAGGTACTGATGAATGCCGAATACAGTGGAACAATGACTTCCTTGGACTTGGATGCCATACCTTTGTTTATAAGTTGCGCAACATAGAATGATTTCCTCACCACTGCAGACACATGATGGTCAAAAGCTAGATTACTGTATGTGTGTCCCTAAGTCCCTGACTACTGGGTCAACTCTAATGGGTGTGTTGTCCATATGATAGTTACCAGGGATGGATGACTTCCCAAAGGATACTATTTTACATTTCTTGACATTTAGCTTTAGTCCATGGCTCTGACACCAGTTGTTTGTCTGTGTCAGCCCCTCCTGGAGAACATTTGTGTCAGTGTGAGATTCAATGACAGCTCCTAATTTGCAATCATCTGCAAATTTAGTCAGTCAGAGACCACTGACATTGGCCTTGACTTCTGAGAAGTAAATTTTAAAAAGAAGAAGTCCAAGGACTGATCCTTGAGTGACTCCACTTGTGACTGGCCTCTTTGTAGAGGTGGACTCCCCAATTCTAACTATCTGCGTCCTGTCTGTGAGCCAGCTGGCTATCCACTGGGTGACATACAGGTTTGTACCTAACCTCTTGAGTTTGTCAACAATGCCCAAGTGGGGTATTGTGTCAAATGCCTTGGCAAGGTCAAGGTAGGCAATGTGAACAATTTTGCTCTCATCCATTGCTTTGTTGACCTTCTCAAAGAAGTCTACCAGGCTGAGTAGGCATTATCTGCCCCTGATGAAAACAAACTGGGTTGGTTCCAGTGTCTGGAGCTTTACTGTATCTCTGGTTATCATTTCCATGATAATTCTTTCCATGGCTTTACATATAAGACTAGTGAGACCTATGGGTCTGTGGATGGCCCACCTTTGTGCAGAGGGATAACTGTTGCCTTTCTCCATTCATGAGGCATGAAGCCTATTTGGAGGCTACAGTTAAATAGTATTTCCAGAGGCCCTGATAGGTCATGTTTCATGCTATTTAGAAAGCATTCTGGGATATTGTCTGGGCCCATTGATGCAGTGTTCTTGGTCTTAGTGAGAGCATTAACGACCTGTTCCCTAGTGATAGCAGGGGGAGCTATATTTTATGATATTTCCTGGGGGAAGATTAAGAGGGAGAGAGGGGTAAAGTTGGAGCTGAATTTATCAGCCAGGATCTTCTGACTCAGTACAGATGGCTCCATTTAAAATGAGCTCTGCACACAACTGTGTATTGTCTTGGAGGTTGTGGACATAGCTAAAGAATTATTTGTAGTTGTCCTTGACCTGGGAAGCCAAATCTACTTCAGATTTGGCTTTGATAGACTTTATTTGTCCTCTGAGTTGTTTGCTTAGTTTTATGAGAGTGCTTTTATCCTGTTGTGTGCTGCACCTCCTAATGTTTGCCATGATTTTCTTTCTGCAGTTATACAGCCCTATTGATTTTGTGATTCCACCAGGGTAGCTTGTTTTGTGAGTTAGTTCTTTACTTCCTGGTGGGTGTGGCTACCTCTATGCAGCTATTAACATGTTTGTACAGGGTTTCTGTGAACAGTTCTGCATAGGCAGCAGTATTCTCACTGTTTATGCGGGCTTGAAATTTTGACAGGTTCTCACTTAATAGCAGGAAGTTAGCCTTAAAATAGTTCCTGAATATTCCAGGTTTAGCTGTGGGTCCAGGTTTTATTTTTACTTCAAAGGAGGTCATTTTTGTGGTCTGACCTTACCATGAAAGGCATTACAGTAGGGAGTGTGCAGCAGTCTCCCATATTAGTGAGAACCAGATCCACTATGGTTGCACCCCTGGTTGGTGTATTGACTATTTTGTCCATGGAGTTTGTGTTTGCAGAATCCTGGAATCTCTGTGCATGTATGTTTGGTGTCATATAGGATTCCCCGCTAATAGTAGGGTTATTAAAGTCACCCATGAATATGGTATTGGGTTGGATGGTTAGTGTTTCTAATAAGTTTAAATACATAGTATGGGTTTCCTGGGTCATACAGGGTGACCTGTAGCTTGCAAGGAAGTGGTATTGGATTTTACCTATGGTGATTTGAACATGGAGCAGCTCAAGTGCATTGTCCTGTTTGACCAGCCTTGAAATATATTTATTTTGATGTAAATAGAGACACCTCCACCTTTGGTCCCTGCCTGTGAAGTAGCTGTCCTAAATGTGTGCAAGGCATTATAACCTTCACTCCACAGCTTTAAACCATGTCTCAGTGACCGCACAGATGTCAGCATTCTCTACGGTAAAGAGATCTTCTAGGAAGTGGAGTTTTTTGTTTAGACTCCTAGCATTGAGCAGTAATACCTTTAGATTTTCTTGGTTCTGATTTGCTATGTTGGAAGTATTTTTCAGTTTGGCATTGCATAAAAAGGTACTATGGTGAAGACAATGTTTAGGCTAATATTCTAAAGACTAGAGGGGAGAGATGCAGACCATTCCTGACAAAGTAGTATGGTTTGTATATCATTTCCTTCCATGCTGACAAATATTGCACCCCCTTAGAATGACACCAGAAACTAAGCCAATTATTAACATCAATCATCTTTTGTTTGCATTGTGGCATCATCCTTGGAGAAGGTAAAATGCTTCTCAATGCTATGCTCATACCAGCCCGAGACACATATTCTGAGGGTTTCATGATGTCTCTCTTCATATAGTCTAGGGAGGTATGTCTCAGGTCATTTACTCCCACATGGACTATGGCTGAGTCATATTGGTAATTGTGGTCTAATAACCTGAGTGCATCTGTAATGTGGTGGAGCCTAGCCCCTGATAAGCAACTGACCATAACTTTCTCATTACTCAGCCTGGTGAGAGGGACATCAGTGTGTCTCATGATGGAGTCTTCAATGACTAGAATGTTGGATTGTGTGGTGGCTTGCCTTATGGGCTTAGAGGTAGGGGCTCCATGCAATGTATCTCTATGTGTTGATGTGGGTGTTGTTTTGAAAGAACAAATTTGGGGTTGCTGAGGGTATTTGTTATGTGTACTTCATCTAGGAAGTCTTTGTGGTTTAGAAAGGTTACATGTAAGTGCCTCAGCATATATGGGTCAATATGTCTGCTTTGAATTGTGCATGATGGGTGCAGTGTGTGTACTACTGACAATCTTATTGACTTTAGGAGTACTTTTACTTGAAAGCTTTGCCTCCAGTGACATTATGTAAATACATCTCTTGTGTTCATGTGTCATAGGAGTAGAGGGTTGAGGACACTCCCGACACCTCAGCAGCAGGTCCTGCAAAGGTAGGGTCATGCTGCCACACCCTTGGGGTTGACAGCCTGATATACAATGTTTGTCGGCACACCTTGCAGTAAAGATGTGGATTCTCATGCATGCATAGCAGACTTGTTCAACTTTGCTGACATTACATTGGCCTGGCAAGCATATGATGCCTGTCAAGCAACTAGACAGCACACTCACTGGTTGTTATGTGGTATGATGTGAGAACACAGACAAGTGTGTCAGGTGCATAACTGTACACTATGACAGGCCTAGGATATGTGGCAGGTGGACAGACATTGGCCAAAGGTAGCCAGTCTGCTGCAGTAGGGCTCACAGCCATGTCATGCAGATATCAACCAGTAATCTGATGAAGGGCAGGATACATGAAGTGCTGTGAAACTGTCACCTATTATGGCTCACTGCCAGTGTGCCAATTGTTACAACAAGGCTGGATATCTATGTCAATGGACATTATACAATATATTGTGGCACTAAAGCAGTGCTACTAATCCCCCTCTTGTCAGTTCCCTAGTGACATACCACCAACCCTGGAACAGACGGTATAACACATGCAAAAGACAATGGATTGCCCTGGTTACTAATCAAGGCATCTACTTGGAAAGGGTATGTGAAGCCTACAGAGCCTTTCATGATGTGGGACAGCTATGTGGATGACCAAACAGGCTGTGTCCTGCTTGCCGTCATGAGCTTCGTAGTACCATTTTGCGTGTGATGATAGAAAACATATCAGAGCATGGTATCCTATGAGGGAGTGGTGTTGGTGAGACCAGCATTAGTAGTTGCTAAGCACTGGCAATTTTGTGCACTCCTCTGCTTTCCACAGTCTTCACAAGTTAATTGTGTCCTTCCAGTACACACTACTTGGTTAGTATCTAACTGCAGAATGCCTGCATAAAACTCCCACCTAACCTTCAAAGGGTACACATATTACACTTCTCTAACGTGTTTGTCTGCACTCTGTACACACACCTTGGATGACTCTCTAGGAACATGGTGGAAGCAACTGCAATACTTAGTTGCACAAAGGACAACTAGCATGTAGTGCCAAGCAGTTTCCCCAGATCTCTGAGTCAAGTGACATGAAATGCCATGAAAGGAGTTAGCATGGACATGAGCAGTAATACTGTTGTACAGCTACTGACACTGGACCACACACCGTTTGTTATGCTGAAGACCACATCATGCCTACTGACTAACTGGTGGACCCCATTGAGTGTTACACTATGCAGTGGATGATGAGAATATTACTCACTCTACCTATCATGGTCTGACAAGGTATTTGACAATATTAGGCCAGCAGGCCTTGCTGGAAACTGTGTAGATTATCTAGTGAGTGTTATGTCAGTTGATGGGTAGGCAAGTATCTGACAGTCATAATCTGGGAAGATTCCATTGGGAGACCTAAGCTGCAATGATGCCAGCCACCACTGGATATCCCCAGACATCATTGATGGTGTAGCCCTTCTAGCCATTCCCTCTCTGCAGTCACAGCCACTGTCACTGCCCTGCGACTGGCTACATTAGCAGGTGATTTCATATCAGGAGCTATCACTGAATCCCACACAGAACCAACAGTTAACCAGGAATGCCTGTGACACATATTCAGTTGCAGTCTGTGCCACTGACAAATACTAAATGCCAATGACTGCACAATACTATCCTTTGGAAAGTCATCTACCCATGTGAAATAAAGTAGTGTCTGTACACCACACACAGATGAGCCATTAACCATGGGAGTATGGACACAGGGAGAAATGTAGCCCATGACTTTCAGTGGTTAGTGAGATATGGGGATACATTCAGTGCTGTACATCATAAACAGACAGGTCTGTGATGTAACTCCCAGACTATCATTGCCATACTGATGGTGACACAAATCACACCTATCAATGTGTACAATGGCACCCTTGCTACATCACTACCAGGCATATTCTACAACTGTAGTAGTCACACAGGTTCCATGGTACTGCAATACACATTGCAGATATGTCCGATGGAGTCTGTGTCATGACCATGTATATGTAGTCTATCTCATAAATGCTTTGTAGGGGATGTGTATGGCTGCCATTCAGGGAGGTATCAGATCTCACTGTGTACCTCCCGTGCATCCATGACAGGACTAACACATTTCTTAGCCGACCTGCACACCTATACCATCACTGTGGTATGCATACTACATGTTGAAGTGACAGGTATGTCACGCAGACAGTACACCCTATATGTAACTGGCCTCCCATGCATTTGAAGCCCACATCTGCTGTGACACACATCATGTTCAGGTTACACCATGTGATGCAGAACATGACAATCATAGCTGTTGTCAGACAAATGTCTGTACTGGGCTCAGAAAATGCGAAGATGAGTCATCCCAGCACCACAGCTTGTAGATGTGATCACTTCCAATACCTTTGTGACACTTATCAAGGGCATCAGACCTTTTCCCAGATTAGAGATACATAAGTACGCTGCATGAGGCCATTGTCCTTGTTAGCCTATTACACAAATATGGACCTATGGAACCATGCACCTATAGTGCTGTACCTTGGTGAAGACATATTTCTTCTGTGCAGTCTATCCTGTGCTGTGATGTCTATGGGTGTCTTGCTGCTGTGTGTCCATAGGTGTGTCCAACAGAATCCTGAAACAGAAACAACTCCATGGCACACCTTTCATTGTGTAATTATACAAGCATTACAACATCATACAACATAAGGTACATGAAATTATATGGCTTACTCTTTACAAATGTCAGCATACAGTATCTGTCAGTAACCACTACAAGTGGCATGGCTACATAATGCATTACACAAGTACATGCTAATTTATATAGTCACCCTGTGCATCAGACGCATTATTTCCCTGCATTAATGATGAGAATCACAGGGATGTGGCACAGGTATAGTCACTTGCACAGAGTGTCGTGCGGTGGTGCAGGATGCCGAGGCTGACCCAAAAGGTTGACAGCATGTGTGTAGAGGGAGAGGTAATGGCAGTACCACCGCATGTTGCACCACAACAAGGTAATATCTCCATATATCTCACATTTGCAGTAGCTACTATGTTAATTATTATATCGGTCAACATCTGAGCAGGAGAGTCAAACTGCAGGTAAACCCTTCCCCCCACAAAGTACACAGATGTGACATCCACATAAGAGTATGTACATCCTGACACACTCAATGCTATAGTATTTCAATGGTGATCAAACTAAGCTTACCTGCATACACCTCTGCCATGGAAACTGTGGCATCCACATCCACGATGTATGGTGTGATGGATGCCTGGGAGCTGTCGTGCATGCCTAGGTTCACCAGGAATACCTCAGTGCCTGAGAGTGGTTGTTTCACTGCAGGACCTTCACCAGTGACACCACAACCCCTGGCTACATCTTCTGCTCTTCTACATGCAGCATTGATCGTGTCTGTTGCACGATGTCGAACCTGTTCATATGTCCTGCTCTGATTACCTTTAGCATTCACGTCATGGACAAGGTCAGCCCACAATGCTGCCCACTGATCCCTGTTTTGCCTTCCCCTGGAGAGGAGGCATTCACCACATCCATGAAAGGTGCACAGTGTCTTGGATACATGTGTCCTGAAAGACAACAAAATGGGAACAGATGTCAGCATCAGTTAAGTGGAAGTACACTATGTAGAGATACAGCAGGAACATAATGGCTTGCAGGATCCAGTGCTTGCTCAGGCATGTCATATTCCACTGTGTTTAAACATACTAAGTGTGTGGATATAACTAAGATACTAGCAATAGTCAGCTATTCCATCTGTGCCTTGGCAGATACTGCTGTATGATCATACACCCAACACTGGAGTCTATTGTAGTGTGTCCCTAGGGGCAGTTCACAGATAATATATCAAAACAACAGTGCCAAACAAATAGCAGTGTGCTACTACAACCACTATAAAGGGACAGTCCCAAGATACCAGTGTGCTACATTGACAAAAAGCATTCCACCCTTGATGTATTGTATGTCCTCTGTAGGTGATCAAATCAAGATATCAATGACATGTCATTGTCATGGTTCTAAGAAAGGCTTAATGCTGTAACCCCTATTCCCTGTAAGTCTATTCACACATATGCATCATATTGTAAAAAAAAAAGGTTACTTACCTGCTGGAGTGCAAAACTCCTTTGTTGATATGGGGTGATATTTAGGTTTTTGCAAATTCATGTTCTTTGTGCAGAAAGTCTAATACAGAATGGTTCCACATAGCCAGCATGTTTGCCTTTTAACATGCTTCTCATTAGCATGTGATTGCCTCTTAACCAGTCTGTGGCTCTGAAGTGCTAATTTCATGCAACACAGCTGATTTGTGGTAGCATTAGCCAATGCCATGCAAACACTGCACAATATATAAGGCCTCCATGTAGTTTACAAGCCCTTTCTGATATGCTGTGCTGAACATTACTGGTGTGAGGAGACTATGTCATTGCAGAGTGTAGGTCTGTAGAAGTTACTGTTATATAGAGATGTGTGTTGTACAGGCTGCAGCTGCTACTGCAGGTAATAGGCCTATTTTGCCAGTTATTCCTTAGGAAGTAAACTTGTAAATGTTGCCAATAAAAGGAGGCATTTACCTGCTATTACAGAACACACTTACATCCATTCTTGTGTGTTTAGCATTCTAGTAGTGTACTGTTGCACCAGATTGCAAGGTGCAATTCCAAATTTTGCATTACTCTTTAAGAACGTTTGCGTGATGTGGCGCAATGTACAGCTCCACTGAAACATGCTTAATGATTGTAACCTGTTATTACTATATTTTGCTTAAACCATCTGTTTTAATTAACAGTTGTGTGGCATGGCAGGTTAAGGCAACACCCTATAAGTATAATGGTCATGATTTTGAAGTAGGGGACAGGTGTTTATTTTGTACATGTTTATTATTTAAAACATATATATCAATATAGCTCCATTTAGTTGAGCTTAGTGAAGCTGCATGATGCACGTCATGCAAAAAAATATAAAGAAAAGAAAAATGGGGAGATAGGAAAGTGGTGAAATGGGGTGCAAGCAGGGGGAAAACATAGTGAAACGCAGGTAGGTATGTGCAGGAAGGGTGTAGGAATGAACCATAGCTATCCATTTCTTGTACAGCAACAACT
Source organism: Protopterus annectens (assembly GCF_019279795.1). NCBI lineage: Eukaryota > Metazoa > Chordata > Ceratodontiformes > Protopteridae > Protopterus > Protopterus annectens. The sequence continues at coordinate 761,664,430 of NC_056746.1, forward strand.
GTGCACTTTGACATAATTTGTAAATGACTTTAGACTCTAACCCCCCCCCCCCAGAGGGAGGGGTGAGAACAACATAATTGTGTTGTTAAGCCAATTGGACCAACTTATATATGTCCAGTAGACATGTGTACAAAATGGAGAGCTATGTATAGGATGATTTTTTTTGGGGGGGTACAGGCACCCATTTTTTTTTTAATGTGTGAGTGGAATGTTGGGGAAGGACATATGTATGTGTGGAGAAGGTACGTTGGGTAGGTGAGGAAGCTTTTGCAGACAGACAAGACAGACAAGACAGCAAACAGGGGTGGTGTGTGACACAAGAGAGGGGTAAACACCTTGGATGGGGAGGGTGTTGGGGAATCTCAGTCTAATGTGCATCCACAAGGTAGTAGTATGACTCAAATCCCCACCCATGGGACTGTCAACACAGTTCCATCACTGCCCTGAGGGTGGCAGTGGTGGAGGCTGAAGTCCAGAGCAAGCCTGTCCACCAGGGTGGCCAACATGCTCTCTATCTGCTGCAGGTGTTGTCCAAACCCACAGAAAACAATCCTGCACACCAAATCCAGCAGTTCATCACAGGTGACAACTCTTTCTCCACCACCACTCCCAGAGGGGTCCCATCCCCGTCCAATGGGTCGATACTACCTGACAAAGTGGGTAGTGCAGGGGCAGTGGGAGGGGCACCACCAGGCTGAGTTCCACACATGCTGGGACCTGGTGTCACAGCCGGAGGAGGCAAGGTAGGCAGATCATGAGGAACTGGCCAACCTTGAAGCACTGTAGTAAATTAGTTATGACAATAAGTTAAAGTTAGCATTAACCAAACCAATGTTAGTATTAACAGAATGGAACATAATAATATTTATTAATCCAAATACATATTAAGGTATATTAAGACCATTACAGAACATTAAGTGATGTAACAGCAAGTATGTTAACAGCAACCCAATATGAATTAAACCATAAGGCCAGTAAAACAGTTAGTGTAACGAATTATGTTAATATTAAATCATAATAATAAATAATAATAAATTAAAGAAGATAAGTGGTGGGGAGAAAGAAAAAAACATACCATTAGCTACCTAGCAGGTAATATTACTACACAGAGTACAACTACAAACTTCTACAGGTGTGCAGTGTCAGTTGTGAGTACAGTGACTACAATTCTTCTATAGTTGATTTAGCACATACATACCTCTCAAGCTGTTAGCATGGGACTTTATGGGCCAAGCAGTAACAAATGCAGGTACATAACTACACATAACAGTTTCATATAATGTGGACTTATATAACTACCAAGGTGTTATGTAAATGGATTTGAAAATATATAGCATTCCATGTAATAATTTTTGTGTTAATCATGAAACAGACAGCTTAGGCAGTTGTAATTACATTACGAAAAATCATGACAGTTGAGAGGCATGTTTGTGTACATTAAGTAAACAAGACAGGCTTCGTGCCTTAGTTGGGTGTAGAACCCAATAGCAGTGACTGCAGGGGACATCTGCAAATAATCTAACAATTGACTGGAGCAACTTAGAACACACATGCAATGACTACAGCCCTACTGCAAATATTAAGACAGATTTATTTAGGAACCCACATGTTACTTAACACTTTATTGGTATTGCTGGCAATTATCTGTGAAATTTACACATACTATCTGCTCATAAAGTGGGCTACTTCACTGTGCTGGTTAACACTTTATTGGTTTTGCTGATAATTCTCTTGTTTATTGCAATAAAGTTGTTATTGTTCATTTATTGCACTACAGTTCTAATTGCCCATTTATTGCACTGCATTTCTAATTGCCCAGTTATTGCACTACAGCTTTTATTGTTTATTCTTTATTGCAGTACCTTTTTTTTATTCTTTATTGCACATTGCACTACAGGTAGCATAATATATCCGTACTTACCACACTCACAGCTCAACCTGGCTAGGTGACCGACATGGGACTGAATATTGCATGTCCTCTCAGCTGCAGCTGTTGGTAGAGAAGCACATCATTATGTTTACCAATTTTGCACACATTCAGCTTGAATTTTGGTAAAATAGTGGAAAAATACTAACATATATTTGGGACATGCTTGGCCCTAGCCTTTTGGATCCAGGTGTCTAATGTTCCCCTCTTTGTCCACTTGAGGTCATCATAGTGGTAATAACACTGCTCACCAGTGTGGGGCATACCAGTGACAGTGGTAAGATCCATGGCCAACTAATCCCAGGCCTCAGCCGTACACTATGAGCCCTGGTAACTGCCCTAGGTTGATAATTGCATATGAGGACCCCAACAAAACCCCTCTGCACCCAAAAATGCTCTCCCTCTCCAACACTGCCTGGCATATAGGCAGATAAGCAGACTCCAACAAATGGTGCAAAATTCCTGTCTATTGGCCTTAATATAGTCTGCCCCCCTTACACATAATTTTATAACATTCAAAAAAGCACCACAGTGTTTAGCATCACACACACTAGCTAAGCAGAACTGATCATCGTGAAAACTCACAGAACTGTGGTTTTAGCAAAGCTTAGTCATGCACAAACAAAATCAGCCATTAACTGCATTTAAGCAACGGTTAGCACCTCGCAGTTCTCCCAAATGTAAAAATAATGATTTTCATTTAAAGACATTTTATGTTGCATTCAACAAATGATATGTGTGCTAGTTCCTCAAACCCAGGACTGACGGGACTGTAGATCATCATCACTCTATCAATTTAGCTACTTGGATAGTATATAAAATAGTATATCTTCACATACACTACTAAGTAATCGCGTCACGCCACACAAGTGGGCTTAAACAGGCTTACACAAATATAGAAATAAATAATTACATTCAGTTTCTATTATTAGATGTCTGGCAGGTGTCTACTGTGCATGTGTAAGCACAGTGCACAGTGTCGTACAAACAGACATTAAAAAAAAAAAACAGTTATCCTAATTAATTACATCCGGTTTCTATTTTTAGATGTCTGGCAGGTGTCAGTTGTTTATGTATAAGCACAGCTTGGCATTGCTGTGCTCCGAGCTGCCCAGACATTTACAAAAAAATAAAAAAAATGTATAAATTTAAAACACAAGCTGTTAATACACATCACATTTCAACAGTTGCACTGAACATTCCAGGGAGCCTCACCATGTACATAACATCTGACCAGCATCTACACTTCTGCCTACACAGATTCAATATCCCTGTTACTATGGTCTCCCTTGGCAGTGTGCCATGATTAATATGCACAATGCACTGCCAAGGGTGAACCATGGCAATGTACACAGGTACATCCTGTGTAGGGTCTACACGGAGCCTACACCGATTTTATTAAATCCTGGGGTCTAATTTGAAAGAATAAGAAAGTGTCCTGCTTTCTGATCATCCATGCTATAACTTTTAATGTCAGAATTTGAAAGGTATGGGACTGATCTTATCTTCTTTTTTTCCATTAATGGCAAGTTTGAAAAGTATGATAGCATATATATATATATATATATATATATATATATATATATATATATATATATATATATATATGTATATATATATATATATATGGATCCCTTTCAGAAGATTGAAGTTTCAAAATTTCACACTTCTAATGGCCAAGACATAAGATCAAAGTTTTTAAACTTCAAACATTTTGAATGGAGATCGCCATATGGCATGGAATGGGATATTTACTGTTTTTCCTTACTGTAGTTCGATCTCAGAACTAGTATATTTATTTAACAGGGGGTGTGGGGGTGCAAGTGGGCTTGCCTGCCTGCAAAACAATAAAAACAAAAGGTTTTTATTGTTTAATTTCATTTTCTAAGTTTCAAAACTTTGATCGTCTTGTCATGGCCATAAGTTCAACATTTTGAAACTTCGAGCTTCCCTTCTGAGATTCCCTACATCAGCTCAAAGTTTCAAAATTTTGAACTGCAAATGTTTGAAACCATAATATCGAAGTTTTGAAACTTTGAACATTTTGAATGGAGATCGCCATATAGCGAAATTTACCATATTCCTCACTGTAGTGTCATCTCAGAGTTGGTATAAGGTGGGCTTGCCCCCATGCAAAGACGTAAAAACATTTTTGTTTTTATTATTTTTTACAAGTTCGAAGTTTCAAAACTTCAATCTTATGGTCTTGACTATTTCCAGTTCAAAGTTTTGAAACTTCGAGCTTGTGAAGTAGATCCATAAAAATATATAATGTAAAGTCAAAACAATATTGCTGTAATGGATAAAGGCACTCTGTAGTAGACAAAAAAGCAAATGCTTAAACCATTTTTAGAAGAGCATTGTATCATTGCTACCACCTGTGTTTGTGCATAAGCTATAGGTATTTCAAACACACACACACACATCTCTCTCTCTCTCTCTCTCTATATATATATATATATATATATATATATATTTATATAGAAACAGTTTATAATCTTGAAATACTGAAATGTCGAATTTCAGTATCTCGAGACTAAAAATTAGAACTTTGAAAAGAGCAAAAGTGCATAATCGTGAATTTGAATATCTAGAATTTGCGGTTATGGCTTACGCTACGTAATGTCTGGGATTGTATGTGGATGGTGTGCGGTGCCGTGTGTGGATTTAGGTGTTATGTCAGGTAAGTGAATGTTTTGTAAGAGTTGTGGGTGGGGGTTTGAGTGTATGTGAGTGCGCTGATATGTGTGATGTGTGTGTGAGGGACTGTAGAATGTGCGCGTGTGTGTGTGTGTGTGTGTGTGTGTGTGTGTGTGTGTGTGAGTGTGTGTGTGTTTGTGTGTGTGGTGTGTGTAGGTGTGTGTGTAGGTGTGTGTAGGTGTGTGTAGGTGTGTGTAGGTGTGTGTAGGTGTGTGTGTGTGTGTGTGTGTGTGTGTGTGTGTGTGTGTGTGTGTGTGTGTGTGCGTGTATGTGTGTTTGCTTTTGTTTACTGTTTATGCGATCTCAGAGTTTGGAGTTCGTATATATATATATATATATATATATATATATATATATATATATACATATATATAAAAGTAGGGGGGTGTGGGGTGCAGGGGGGCTTGCCCCCCTCGTATTTGTGTTGTAGGTTTGTGGATGTGTGTTGTTTTGTTTGTTTATGTTGTGATGTGGGTGTTGTGGTATATGTGTGGTCTGGTGTGTGGTGTGTTTTAGGTGTTTTGAATTTCGCGGTTTTGGGCTTCGGGGTTTTGGTGTTTCAGTGTTGTGTGGATTCGATTTCATGGCCTCGAAAAACTGAAATTCGGGATTTCAGTATTTCAAGATTATGAAGTGAATCCATATATATATATATATACATATATATATATATATATATATATATATATATATATATATATATATATTATATATTTATATATATATATATATATATATATATATATATATATATATATATATATATATATAGATATATATATATAAAATTGTCGAAGATGAATACAATTATTATCGCATTTAAAAGTACTTCTTAATTAAATTCATCAAACTTTTTAAGCCAGGAGTTTTTTGTTTACAGAAGATTCGCTTAAACCAGGAAGAACATCTAAAGCTGTCCAGAAATTTGCTAGAGATGATGCCTTCCTCATCTCTTTCCAGTGGTAGAAATACAAGAAGTACAATTTGTGGGATCCAGGCCTACAGGCATAGGTAATGGAGAGTGGAGATAATCTGGGAGTGTAGGAAGGCATTGGTTAAGCTTAAGAATGGGACTCAGACCTTTACAAGGGTATGTTTATATCTTCCACCCAGAGTGTCTGGTAAACCAGCTTCACCTCTGACTAACATCCATTATAACATATTTTGCTATTTAGACTGAGTACAATGGCAGACTGGAAATACAACCTTCAAGAGACTCAAGCCACCCTGTAATAGTAGAGTTATTGTTTAGTTAACATACGAAACCCTTGAAATTTTACAATGTTGGACTTGTAACTTACCTGCATTATACTCCTATTCATAGCTGAATACTAGGATATCTGTCTTGAAGGGACATTTTAAGCTTAACCAACAACCTGCGGTCAGAATCAAACCCTGTACCTTATGTTTATGAAGAGAAGACTTTAACCATTATGCCAAACCCAACCCCTGGCATTTTTAAGATATGCCACATTAATTATAACAAGGCAACACAGTTACGTATCACAGAGGATTCTACATTTCACAACTGTTCTGGAAAATGCTACTTTGAACTGTTTCTTTTGGGTAATTGAGCCCAGATTCTGTTTATATGTCACAGCATTTAAAAACAGTCTCTGATATTACTCTAGCATTTTTATGTCACAGCATTTAAATACAATCTCTGATATTACTTCACCATTTAAATTCTGCTAATACATAATGAAAACTTTGTAAGTGAAAGGAAACTGGGCCAGCAGTGAAAAATTATGAGGACTGTCATTAGAAGTCATCTGCAACTACCATCTGCAAACAGAAAAAGGCTAGCCATTGCAAGACTGACTCCAATTCAGTGACATAGTACAACTTTAGAAGATGTAGATCCAACAAAATGAAGGATGCATTCAGTGGATAATTCACTAAAAGACAGAGTTTATCCTTAGAGTAATTCTGACTAGGCACTATGAGTGATTGTCAAATCCACTTAAAGCTCTGTTGTCAAGCTGATGGTGTGAAGATGTGAGGTATTGCCAGTTATGCCAGGAGAAGCAGGGCAGTTGATGTGTATCATATGCCAACAAAGCTAGCTGGAGTTATTAAAGAATTATATGTCATTTGTATATCAAACTGATTTCTACAGGTGCTTTTGTTGGAAATGGATTTGTAAAGCTGCTTGGGTCAAACATGTACCAACAGTGGGTCCTGCTGGACGGAAAAGAAATATACCTGTATGTCAGACTGTATTGTAATTGTTAAAATGAATATATTGCAACACAGGATAGTGGAAGAGAAAAGGTTAATCTCAGTCCAGATAACTTTGAAAAATAGTGTGAAATTAAATTACTTGGTTTAGGCCATAACGATTGCATCTCACAGTTTTGACTGCAGCCAGAGTCGAAATGTCTGTGAAAACCAGAACTAAGGATCATACTATATTTTCCTTAGGGGTGAACTAATTGCTACACTGGAAGGGTGAAAGTTTTTGAAATGGTTTTATATCTTCCAGATATAACACATCTTAGCAAAGTTCTATGCATGTGTATTATGACACATATGTGCTAGATTCTGATTACTTTTCTATTAAAGGGGATAGTGTAGGAACCAGAAGTCAGATGACCAAATGCATGCGATGTCATTCTGTAATCCAGGTCTGAAATGATGTTTTAATACTGAATTAGACAGAAGTCTCAGGGCAGTCTGTTTGTGAAACCTGACAAGAAGGAAGACCACTCACCCACTTCATCTTGCCTTACTTTAGTAAGTGAAATAGGGAACAGTAATTCTTTAATCAGTCAGGAAAATATAGTGAGACTAGTTAGTATCGTTTTTCTGTATCTGTGTGAACCTTTCCATCTGTGTTATTTTTAATATTCCTGTCATTCAAACTTTGGTGTTTATTGCAAATAGATATTTAGCATGTTCATGTTCTTTTATTATTTATTATTAAATATATTTAAACTTTTCATTGTGGCTGGTCTTTTAGAGAATATTTTAACCTACAAGAGTACTTATATTTATTTGGTGACACTGTGGTCACTCCCGAAAGCCTTGCTGCATTGGTCAAACACTGCCATTTGTATTAGTATTAATTTTACTCAGTATAATTGGGTACCCTTGTAAAAGACTTAGAGTAGCTGGCTTTGGAGTATTCTGATGGCAGTATCTAACTTATAGTCTGGCAGAAGGGGCATAGCTGCTAAATCTGTGCCAGCGTTTCCCAGGAGAATATGTGTGTGTGTGTGTGTGTGTGTGTGTGTGTGTGTGTGTGTGTGTGTGTGTGTGTGTGTGTGTGTGTGTGTAAAGCAAATCTCAAAGAGTGTGTGTGTGTCAGCTATTTGGAGTAGGGACACAAAACACTGGTTTCCCAGGCTTGGGACACTCAGCTGAGGATTCAGCTCTACAGCTGTGTCAGTAGGGAGTCTTATTTGGGTCCTGGAGAGAGAAAGAGGGAAACCCAGCCCCAGGACTGAGTGTGTTCCCTGTGTGCTCTTATGAAAAATTGTGCTTGGTACAGAGAGCTGCATCTGCAAATACTATGTGTATCTATCTTTGTTCCAAGTGAACATCCCTCACCAGTGTCAGTGGTGAGGACTGAAGTTCCTTGATTACTGGCCCAGAGGAAGGATGTCACAGATGACATTGCTTATTGTGTGATATGACAGGATAACAAAATTCAATGTACAGAGGACAGACTTCAAGAATATGATTGAAACCTATACAGCTAAATGAGAGATACCTTGAATGTATAAATAAACTAATCATACATTTATAAAAAAAGAAAAAAAATCAATTTGTGTCAAGAGATGATGCAGTAAAAAGAATGAAATTATAAATACATTGCCAAAATTCAAAGCGATATAATAGAAGTAGAATTATCAAAAAAAGAATAGGAAATGGATGTGCATTCATTCATTCATTCATTCTGGGATAATCTATTGTGAGTCATGAGGAAGTCAGCTAGCAACAAATATATATTTTATTTATTTATTTATTTCTACTTGTTTACCAGGAAGTTCCATCTCAGGTTTAACCCATTTTCAGCAGAGACCCAAGAAGAAAAGCTCAACATACTAGGCAAGTACACGTAAAGATAAAAAATGACATTTTTGTGAAATATATTGAGTTAATGTGAACACACAATTATTACCGCTAAAACACATTATATAACATACAGTAACCTATGAATTTAAGAAGCTACAGTTTTTTGTGAGGTAGTTGGTTACAGAGAAATTACACAGAAAAGGACATTATATAATGCACCCACTGTTTATCAGTTGGAGGTACAGAGAATGGTAGCAAAGGAAGCAAGGGTTTTAGCAGGAGGTAGAACCTAAGAGAAGAAGTAGTTAGATGAAACATTATGTAGACAAAGATAGAGAGCTTGTATAAACCTGCACTGAAGAAAACAGAGGTAGAGGAAGTTTTCTGGGAAATTAACGTTTTGTAGAAGAGAAATTATATAGAGGGTGGATTGGCAGTCTGTAGAAGAACATTGTAAGTGACAGCTGTGGAAAAATATACAGCGACATTTCTTAGCGATACAGATCCAAAGTTACGTATATAACATTAGGGTACAGAAAGCTTAAGTAAAGGGAGTATACTAAGAAGGTGGAGTTTGAGTTATGTATGGAGGTGGTGGTTTGCTTGGCCTAGTGACAAGAGCACAACCAATTTGTTTTACATTGTGTTGACCTGTCTTGTTTCAGGGGGATTTGCTTCAAGACGTTTGCTACCTGGTAACAGTATAGTGAGTCTCCTGCACTTACTAGACAAATAAGCTAATATTGGAAGTGATGCAAGCCTGTCACAGCTTACAAACACACACACACACACACACACACACACACACACACACACACACACACACACACACACACACACACACACACACTATGTACACATATGGTTAAATTAGAGATTGCCCAATTCAGCTAAGGGAGGTATTTGGGATTTGGTTACAGTGACAAACTACCTAGTATAAATTAAATGGGTACTGTGAAGACACACATAGTTCCCCTTAAAAGTGCCCTCAGCTGGTATCTGAACCACAAAACCAAGTACAGTTAGACAGTAATACTAAATGCCACACACCTGCTTAGCCCTGATGAAAATACAGCAAAATGAAAAAGTAAACAAAGTGCTGCTTCTCCTTCTTGCTGCCAAATACCCAGATATGCCAAATACCTGTTACAGCTCTGGAAGCAATGATGATCTTGCTAGTTGCCACACTGAAGAAATTACAAACATGTGGAAAGAGGGTGAACATAGTAAAGATGTGCATAAAATTTAGCACATGAAGGAGTCGGTCAATGAAACACTATCAGCCAGGCAGTAATATAAGTACAGAAAATAAATCTGAGACAGAAGGTTGACAAGTTCCAGTAGAGGAATTAAGCCATACACAAGGAAAGAAGCAATGCATTGAAAAAAAGGTTAGAGAGCTAAATAAAACAATATATAAAACTGATAGTACCACACAGTAACTTGAGCAGCAAACTGAAGAAACAGAAAACAAGTACAGAACCCCGTAAGATGAACCTGAGAAAGCAGAGTATCAGAATGTTCTAGAAAGAGGACAGATAACAGGTACTACGTCCTATAAGGTGAAACAGGAAGCCGAGTATCAGGATATTCTAGAAAAAAAGAAGTTTAATAAGACCAAAAATAATAAAGAGAAAGGAAAAACTATAAACTCTTAAGGCAAATGTCAATATTTTCAATTAGTGAATAAGGACTACAACTGTAAAGTGATTATAATGTAGCAAACAAAAATAGGAGAAAGATTAAAGAAACATGGAAGAATGGAGAAGAATTTTAGGGAGGAAAATACCTACGTTTTCAAATGAGCAGTCTATGTGAGTGGCAATTTTCTTCCGACAATACTTTCAAGTCTATATAATAATAGTTACATAGATGACATCAGGTAGAATATTGTGTGTTCATACAAAATAAGATTATGTAATACTTATGCATATGCAAATACTAAAAGTAAAGAAACATTTATTTATTTATTTTATTTATTTTATTTGAAGTTTGTTTGCCAGGATAATCCATTGGACCGAATGAGCCCATTTTCAATGGAGTCCTGGGGAGAAAAGCTCCAAAGATACAATATCAAAAATATCAAAAATACAAATAAGAATAAAGTAAATTATAATAGGTAGAACATAACATCTACTTTTGATAAGTATCATAGTAGTACATATAAGCACAAGATAGTATTAAGAAAAACAGGAAAAGCAACAGAACAGCAAATACAAGAATAACAAATAAGTTTACAATTTTTAATTTCTATATTCACTAATAAATGTAAAGAAAGAAAGTATTAGTTAAGATTCTAGTTAGTAGGTGTGCACAGATAGTATTTACATAAGTGGTTAACTATAGTAAGAGTGTTCCTATGGAAGGGAAGGGATTATAGATTAAGGAGTGTGTAGTAGCTGGAGGAATTATGCAGGGTGGGTACAGGAGCATTCCCAGAGAGAAGATAGGTGTGAATGGAGGAGAGATTTAAAGATAGGAAGGCTGCTGGTAGTATGGATATGTGATGGGAGGGAGTTCCAGAGGTGGGCCAGGGCAAAGGAAAGTAAGAGTTTACCTGCTGGATGGGTAGGTTTATGGAGTTCAAGTAGGTTCTGAGTGCTGGTTCTAAGGGGTCTATTAGGATGGTGCATGGTGAAGGCTGAGGAGAGAGAGGGGCAGAGTGAGGGCTTAAAGATGAGCTTATGAGCTTGAGTTAGTTGAGTGTGGGTAAGATAGTTTGGGAGCTCTAGCCAATTAAGTTTGTGGAGGGCAGTACAGTGGTGGGAGGAGGATCTATGACCAGAGGCAAATGTAGCGATTTTGTTGTAACAGGAAGAAAGTTTTGTTTTGGTAGAGGATTTAAGGTTGGTTAGTAGTGGGGCACCATATAGTAGAGAGGGGATGAGGTATGTGGTAGATAGGAGGAATCTGGTAGATGGGGAGAGGAAGCGTATGTGCCGGTAGAGCATACCAAGTTTCTGATGTGTTTTTTTTAATGTTTGTTTGTATGTGGGAATCAAATGTGAGCTGATTATCAATGAGAGCTCCTAGCAGCTTGGCATTGGAGACAATTTCTAGGGATGTATTATTTTGACTGGTTATGAGGAAAGAGTTTTTGTCAATAGTTATGCTTTTTGATGGGGTGAATAGTATCGGTTTGGTTTTAAATGGATTGAGAGCAAGATGATCATCATGCATCCATTTTTCATGTTCCATGAAGTAAGGCCATTTCTACAGAGTAGGGTGAAGAATTTTCATTACCTATTAAAAGAAAAAAAAAATACTAAATAAAATGAAAGATGCAAAAATGGTACAAAAGGATTAATATTGACTCTCTGAAAGCACTTTCAGAAAATATAAAATATTTGAAAAATGTCACCAAAACTGACTTTGGTTAATATCTGTGCAACCATTTTTTGCAGAGGGGCAAGCCATCCTATACCCCTGATATTGGGAGCACACCTCATCACTCCCAAACTTATATATACCAACTCAGATGTTGTATTGGGAGCATACCTCATCACTCCCAGACATATATATACTCAGATGTCATACTGGGAGCACACTTCATCACTCCCAACTTACATATACCAACTTAGTTGTCATATTGGGACCACAACTCATCAACCCCAAAATTGTATATACCAACTCAGATGTCATACTGGGAGCACAACTCATTACTCCCAAACTTATATATACCAACTCAGATGTCATATTGGGAAAGTGACATCTCCTTCTTTGGGTGAGTAATCAAGGATTCTGAATCCTCATCACTGACACTGGTTAGGTACATTCACTTGGAATAAAGATAGGTACACACAGTATTTCCAGATGCAGCTATTTGCACCAACCACAATTTCCCTTAAGAACATGTAGGGAACACACTCAGTCTAGGCTCTGGGTTTTTCCCTCTGTCTCTCTCTCTCTCTCCTCCAGGCCCCCAGTAAGACTCCACACTGGCACAGCTGTACAGTTGAGCCCTCAGCCAAGTGTTCTAAGCTAAGCCCTACACCACCCCCTCTGTGAAACCAGTACTCTGTGGCCCTGCTGCTGCTGACACACAACACTCTTTGAGATTTGATTTTCGCACACACACATGCACCCGGGAAAGGCTGGCACAGATTTACCAGCTATGACCCCTTCTGCCCATCCTATAAGGTAGGTACTACCACTAGAGCACTCCAAAGCCAGCTACTCTAATTCTCTTACAAGGGTACCCAATTATATTGAATAAAATTAATACTAATACAAATGGTAGTGTTTGAGCAATGCTGCAAGGCTTTCAGCAGTAGCCACAGTGCCACCAAATAAATATAAGTACTCTTGTACTTTAAAATATTCTCTAAAACACCAGCCACAATGAAAGGTTTAAATATATTTAATAATAACTAATAAAAGAACATGAAAACACTAAACATCTATTTACAATAAACCCCAGAGTTTCATTCACAGGAAATATTAAAATAACACAGATGAATAGATTCACACAGATACAGAAAAACAGTACTTAACTAATCTCACTATATTTTCCTCACTGATCTAAAGAATTTCTATTTACTGGTTCCTTACTAAAGCAAGGTAAGATGAAGTGGGTGCGAGATCCTTCTATGTCAGGTTGAAAAGACAGACCGCTATGAGACTTCTGTCTCATCTACTATTAAACCATCATTTCAGTCCTGGATTACAGAATGACATCACATACATCTGGTCATTTGACTTCTGGTTCCCATACTACCCCCCTTTACTAGAAACTGAACCAGAATCACGCACATGTGTGTTACCATACACACATCCAGAGCTTTGCTAAGATGTGTTATAGAATCTGGAAGTCATAAAACAATTTAAAGACTGCCACCCTTCCAGGGTAGCAATTAGTTCACCGATAAGGACAATACAGAAGGCTTCCTAGTACATACTTTTTGCCTCTGGTTGCAATCAGAACTATAAGATACAATCTTTATGACCTACCAGGTAATTTAACTTCAGACAATTTTTTTAAAGTTAACTGGCCTGAGATTAACCTCTTCTCTTCCAGTATCCTCTGTTACAATATATGCATTTCTATAGTTACCATACAATCTGACATACAGGTATACTTCTTTTCTGTCCAGCAGGTACCACTGTTGGTACATTTTTAACACAAGCAGCTTTACAAATACATTTTCAACACAAGCACCTGTACAAATCAGTTTGATATACAAATGACATAAAATTCATTACAAAACTCCAGCTAGCTATATTAGCATATGTTACACATCCATTGCTATACCTCTCCTGGCATAGCTGGCAATACCTCACATCATCACAGGGAGCACAACCTCATCACTCCCACACCTCATCACTCCCAAACCCAAACTTATATATATATACCAACTCAGATGTCATATTGGCAGCACACTTCATCACTCCCAAACTTATATATCCAACTCAGATGTCATATTGGGAGCACACCTCATTACTCCCAAACTTATATATACCAACTCAGATGTCATTTTGGCAGCACACCTCATCACTCCCAAACTTATATATACCAACTCAGATGTCATTTTGGCAGCACACCTCATCACTCCCAAACTTATATATACCAACTCAGATGTCATATTGGGAGCACACCTCAGCACTCCCAAACGTATATATACCAACTTACATGTCGTATTGTGAGCACACCTCATCACTCCCAAACTTATATATAGCAACTCAGATGTCATATTGGATACACCTTGTCACTCCAAAACCATTATATAACAATTCAGATGTTGTACAATGATGAAAAAGAGGCAAATTCCATGCTTAATCAAAGTAGGTACAGCAAACATACCTTACGTTTTTCACATTTTCTGAAATTAACTTGGACAAATCAACAGGAATTCAAACAGGATACAAAAGTTTCAGTAAGAAAGGATTATAAAGTAGGTGAAAATGAGTTTGCGAGAGAAGGGGATAACCAATAAGAGGAGGAAGACAGCCACATCCTCAGACTATATTTTTGGAATTCAAGAAATAAATGTTACTGAGGCTTACTTCCAATCATAGAGGAGCTGAGATTAATACATTCAAAAAAGGGAAAATATGAAGAAGGAATTTATAATGTATATCCAGATAACACAATAAAAGAATAAAAGAGTGTTGTTCCAGTTATAAAAGAATCTTCATGGGTCCACATCCCTTTCTGTAAGAAAGTACTTTTGCAGATCCGGGGACGTGTTATTTCCTACACTCTACTACATGCACCTCATCCATCCCACAATGTGCATGCACCTCATTCATCCCACAATGGACTTCCAGAAGTGTAAATGGCCAGCTACACAGCACAAAATGATCTTTACACTGGTAGACATCATTAGACTGTAGGGCTGGTATTCATAGTCACTGCTTTTATGCACAGTAGAACTTCATACAGGCTGCTCCTAAGCAGCTTTGGCACGATTTACAGATGGCAGCTGTGCTTAGGTATGACCGGTTTAGTCAGCCTGTGAAAATCTTATGTAAAGGAGACTATAATTACAAGTGAATAAAAAATACCAGAAATTTGTGTGACAATCTTACAAAACATTACATGATTTGCTGCCTATTTGCAATCCATAGTAACTTTTTATGCAGTTTAGCACTGTGCATATATGGTTATTAAAAAATAAAGTTGCAAATTTTATATCCACTTTGTAGTCATCACTGTAGCTGTCAGTCTGTCTATTTCCCAGTGTGAGCTATTTGTCTCAGCTACTCCAAAACTGTAGGTGCATAGAGGCATGAGAGAAAAATATAAATCTTAAAGTTACAATATGGACATACAGTAACTGAAAGGCAGCTATACAAAACATATGCAATCAGTAAAATGGAGTCATTACAAATATTCATTTTAATTAATAAGACAATTTTTCATATACAGTGAGTTTTAAAATGTCAAATTACAAGGATTTGGGGATGTGTGTGTTTTTCCCCCTTGTGGAAACCAAGAAATGTACAGACTTCACTGTACTTGTTATGGGTGCTTCCAAAGACAGACTGGGGACACAATGGATATTTCTAAGGATTCTGACTTAAGGATACTTCAGCAGTTCCTTGAAATACTCTTGTCAAATGTGACTTGGTATATTTACCTGTCAGTGTCACCACAGGAGCAAGCAAAAAACATGACTGCCTTCTGTGCAGTGGCAAAATTTCCTGAGGTGTTTGGTGCAATAGATTGCACTCATGCTGCCATTAGGCTCCCAACTGGACATCAGGGGGCAGTGATACTGGAACAGGAACTACTATAGTTCCAGCAACTGTACGGTAGCATGTGATACATGAGGGTGCATCACCAACATGTTGGCCCAGCATCTTGGCAGTGCCCATGACTCTCACATTTGGCAAAAAAGCTCAGTTTACTGTCTCTTCCACCATGGTAATATACTCCATAGTCATCTTGTTGGTAAGTGCAAAGTTTTCCTATTCATAGGAATCTCTGTAGATATAGTTTGGAAACTGTACTGCTTAGGATTATGTTCCCCTTTTTTTCTTTTCATGGTGATGCAGGCTACCCACTTGATCCTTGGCTGATGACACCAGTGTGTAACCTTAAGAGATCTGCTGAGGAATGCTTCAACACCTCCCAGTTCCCAAAAAAGAATTGTCATTGAACAAGTGTTTGCCCTGCTGAAAGAGCATTTCCCTTGCCTGGATAAATCTGGGGTGTCCTTTAGTAAGACCCTACTACTGTATGCAGGATGGTTTCTGCATGTCACATTCTGAATAACATGTTATGCAATAGTGTGATACTCAAGTTCCCCATAATGGCAGTGCAGCTTCTACTATTGTTCCTTCCATCAGAGCCTTGTAGTGGTGATGGTCAGCTGGTGGCTTTAGCATGAGATCTCGTATGACAGGCCCATGCATGGCTCATGGCTGCACAGGTAAAGAGGTGGAACCCAGTCCTAACTATTATCCATGAAATACAAGTAGTGGTACCTTAAGTAAAACAATTACATAGATAATATTTCATGTACGCAGTGTTACCTCTTGGTTATACTGTAGTGTGCATAGCCTACTGTCATTGTACATCAGAAATTTTCATTCATCTTTAAAGACATTTTTTTTCTGGGGAGTTGAATCTTTGCATTATATGTTTTTTTTAGTGGAAGAAAAGCTCTATTCTGATGTCTGATTGTCAGCTGCAAGTTATTTGGTTAATAGATCATATCTGATAGTTGCCACAGAAGGCTAAGGCTGTGAGCTGGAGTTCATGTGGTATGGGTTTGACTCACTGAGCTCTCATTTCCATACTGTGTGACCCTCAGCAAGTTACTTAACCACAACTTACTCACAGGGTGCCCCTGAAATGGCATTGTGTGCGTCAAGCGGCCTTATTTTGTCATTAGTTCGGTATCATTATTATTATGGCAAAAACAGACTGCTTCTCAAGTGAAAAATACACTCAAAGGACCAAACAAAGCAATAAAGTATATAAACAAACACACATTGAGGAAACAGCCACTACAAAGAGTGCATCACATATTATGAATACTATAAAATCAAGCTATTTCAGTTATTAGACAAATTATCTAAAATCAGGATTAAATACAATAAAATAAAATCAATAATCTTAAACCCTACAAAGATATTTCAACTTTAAAATGGGTGCTGTAGAACACATATCATTAGCATTAAGGCCAGAGGATGTAGTTTGACCTGCCATAATTGTTCCCTAAGTTCAAGAGTAGCTTGCCATGGACAGCTAGGATTCTACTTAACAATATCTAACCCAAAAATCTAAAACTGTGCCTTTCTTGGGAAAGGATGTGTTGGCATAATGAATTAGTTAATATATGCTTCTTAATTGTATAGGAATGTTCATATATAAGCTCCCTAAACATTCTTTCCATTTTGCCTATATAACACATTGAACAAACTTGACAAATAGCACCTTAAATAACACCCTTTAAACAGTAATTAATATAAGCTCATCATTTAACAAAATAAAAACCTTTGATGTTACCTCTGTTCCCTTCATAAATTAAAGAACATTGGCGGCATCTTCCACATTTGTACCTACTTTGACATGATTATGCACAGAGTTACCAGATGCTGTGTCGGGTGTCCCCCCAGATGTTCCATGTTATCATGCTATTTTTAAGGCACCAATCTTTATGGTACACTATGGTTGGGGCTTAACCAAGTGCTTCCTCATTGATCCATCCCATATCAAAAATGTCCTAGTTTTTCCTGAAGACAGCAGAAACAGCATCAATGTCACTGTCGAATGTCAGAACTAGACTACTACTGTACTCACTGTACTTACTGGACTTACTGTTATTTTCTTCAGTCTTCTGTACCTAGCAATGAAGGGAAGACACCTGCTGATCTTTTTCGATGGACCTCATCAAAAATGTTAGAAAGAAAATCCATGGGTAACCCCTTCTAATAAACATGGATCTCAACTTGTCACTTTCTAACCTAAAACAAGTCTGTAGTAGAGATCATCCAGCACAGCCATTCTAACTAACTGTTCTTTAACTAGGGCTTTCTTTTGGTGATGAGGATGGCAACTATTTAGTGAAACAATGTGTCAGAATAGGTACGTTTTCAATAAATATTAGATACACATTTCTTGTTATCAAATTCTTTGATAATATGTGCATCAACATAGTTTAATGAACTAATTGAAAAGTTAATTGTGAATTTAATATCAGTTGTGTTATTAATTTATGAAAATAAATGCTCTTCAGTGTCTTGCCAAATTATGATCAGGTCATCCAGGTATCTGCAGTACAGAGACCAACAATGTCAGAATTCAGCCTGAAAAAGGAAAGTGTGCTCCCAGTGTGCCATAACACTATTTGCAAAAACTGGGGCACAGTTGGCCCCATCGCGACACCTGTCTTCTGTTTGTAAATTGTGCCTTCAAAAATAAAAGGATTTTGTCCAAAATTAATTCCATGAAGGTACATAAGACATTGATAAGGTTAGCGTCCAATGTTTTAACATTAATTAAAAAACTGTGGAACCATGCTAGACCTAGGTCACGAGAATTACAGAAAAAAGATCTTTGATGTCTATTGTCAGTAAAATTATTTTGTCAGAATAAAATTCCTGCCTTATGCTCTTTAAAAATTCCCCAGAAATCTTTATAAATATGTTTCTCATGGTCAAGCATGTTCTTTAACTTAACATCCATAAATTTTGTCATATCACTGTTTTCGATCCCGTAGCATAAACTATAGGTCAAAGTGGGGAGGGGGTCTCTCAGATTTTTGTGAATTTTAAGAATACCAAAGATACCTGGTATTCTAGGAAAAATAACATTCAGAAATTAATAATCATTATTCTAGCAGTGGCTAGAAAAATAATAACCAGAAATTGGATTTCAGATGCCCCTCCTTCATTTAATGAATTTAAAAATGTTATGACTGAAGTGTGTCATATGGAATTGATGACAATAAAATCAAGAACTACTAGAAAAACGTCTTACTATATTATATGGGATACTTTACAAAACCTGTTTAGTTTCAATAGTAAGACATTATAGTTTAATCAATTGATTTGATTTGTAGTGGATGTCTCTGTAAATACTTTGGTTATTTTATTAAATGTTATAACTATTTATATTTTAATTGCTTGTATAAAATTGTTATGATAATTATTTTGTATGTTAAAAGCAATAAACTTGTTTAAAAAAAAAAAAGAAATGAATAATCATGTGGAGAAGTCTGTTCCTGCATCAGTAAAATATTAAGAATGAAATCTGTTTCCTTATATGCCAAATGAAGATGGTTTCTAGAGGCTTCTTCATACTGATCTGTTGAAAGCAGGGTTTCAATTCTTAAATTATAATCTAGACTATTCATAAGAATCAGGCCACCCCCTTTATCTGGTTTCATTAACCATGTATTCTTATTTGTACAAAAAGTTTTTAAGACATCCATTTCATCTCTAGATAAATTAATTTTAATAGATCTATTTGTGTTGGATAAAACTAATGACTGTCATATTCACAAAGCTTCTTGAAAAGAGAAATAGTTGGATGTAAGGGAGGATTATAGGTATGTGTATGTGTGTGTGTGTCTGTGTGCTGTTCATTAAAAAATAAAAGTGATAAATTAAGTCTCTTGGTATATAGTTTAAGATCCAGGATTGTTCTCATCAAATCAGCCTTCCTAGTGGGTACAAAGCTTTTCTCAGATAGTGACACATGGTCGGGAAGAATATCTTGATCACTAAAATTATAAATTTTAAAGTCATCAAAATCATTAGTAGTAGTCTGAGGGTTAATAACCATGACCTTTCCTGCTGATATTTGGGTCTTGAACTTCTTTGGCCTTGATGAACCTGAGTGCTGCCATTGCATAGACTGTTATTTTGTCACAGGATCATACCAGTATAACCATGTTTCATTAACAGTAACTAGTCATTCCAAAAAGTTGGCACCAGCTCAATGAAAATGCCACAAAATCAACTTGGAATTGTCCACTCGACATCTTTTCATGTAGGCATTCAAATATTTGGGCACCCACTTGGCTGACAGCTTCTGCATACTCAGCTGCTCATGGATTATATATCCAACACATTCCCTGGATATCTGTAGTGTGTTAGCAATTGTTTTAGCTAATATTAGCTGATCTGCCAAAATCAGGTCATGGACATGGTCAACAATTTGAGAACATAACACCATTTGAGGCCTCCCAAATCTTGCTGCATCTTCTATCTCAAAACCTCTATGCTGAAAGTTTGCACACCACTTCTTTACAGTTGAGTAAGAGAGGCACTTATTACCAGTGTTTGCATCATACATTCATGGATTTCCTTTGGAGTCTTCTTCTGCAGTAATAAGAACTTTATAATGGCTCGGAGTTCCACACTTGAAAATTCCATACTTTTCATTGACATGGTTCAATCAATGATCTGTAACAATGTCAAGATGAAATAAGCTACAGAGGCAAAATAATGCTCAGAATTTAGAAAGCTGGTCAGGATTAGAACTTTTCAGCATCCCCTTGTACCACTGTCCAGGGGTTCTAATTTATTTGCCTCCCCTTTTTGTGATGAAATGACCTCTCACTCTAATTCCTCTAATGCTCCTGAACCAGAAGGTGGTTGTTCTTTGTCTCTCTCTGATTGAAAAGCCTCTTGGACTTTCTCAGAACTAGGGGGTCTAACGAGTCTAGAAAACAATCAGTGGACAATTCATTATGTTCAACCAACCCACATCCCTTCTTATGAGGGTCATGATTAACATTTGTGAGTGGTCTGATGTAGGCTAAGTTTTTTTCATAAGAACATTTGTCCCTCCATATCTTCCTGTATTTCCTATGCTTAATAGTAGTAACCACCGTATCAATATTAACAAAAATGTTATCATAATCAGATTTATGGGAAGAAAATAATAAGTCTTTAATATTGTTGTCCAACTGCATAATTTCTTCTTCTTTAAGTTTGTCCATACCCTTCTGGTTTAATTTCATTAAAAGTTCCAATAATTCCCAACCATGTCTGTCAAACATGCTGAGAAGATTGTGGTATAGTTCATAATTTTCAATTAAACTGGACAAAAATTCCTGAAGTCTTAAGCTCTTGGGAGCTAACTTATTTTTAATGCATTCTCAGAAATAGCAGTTCTCTTACTGTAATTTCCAAAACTTTAACAGCGTTTGATCCAGCAACAACATATTTTTAACTGAAAGTCCTAGATCAGAGGCTTGTCTAACATTATCCTGGAATATATTATCCTGGAATTCAAATCTAGTGTGCAGCCACTCAGCAATATGAAAAAAACTGTTGTGCTGACTTGAATGAGAAAACAAGCCTTCCTCTCTTGAATGGGAGGCATTACATCCATTGTCTCCTACAGAATTCGTAGTAGAAAATGAATGCTTCGCTGGTGTAATATTCCAGTTATTGGTATCACAGGTGCCTTTAATATCCCACCAGGCAATATCACTAGCATACTAGAAAATCTACTTAACTGGTTGGCATCATCCCTTCCACAAGAAACCATACTTTTAGGTGACTTTAACATTGACTGGTCTGAATGCACCAGCCAAAATTCCTTTACCTATATTAACCTCCATGGGTATACCCAAGTTATATCTACCCCCACAAGAATAGATAAAACCTCCAAACGTCAGTCAAGCTTCGACTGGATACTATTATCTGACCCCACTCTGGCCCACCAATCAGGCTGTCTCCCTGACAGTCAGAGTGACCATCAAGCAACATACTTAATTAAGAACTGGTCTCACCTAACAAATCAACCCATTCTGAGGGTCATACATAACAAAAAAACCTTTAGAGCCCAAGACTTAATCAACTCACTAAAATCCTGTATGTGGATTTATCTAAAACAACTATAACTAGATGATGCTGTAGAGTACTTTAACTCAACCTTCCTAAACATCCTAAACTCCCATGCACCACCCAGGACCACCAGAATTAAAGCCAACCATGTGCCATGGCTATCAAAAGACACTAGGTCCATAATGAAAGAAAGAGACAAAGCCTAGTTGCAATTTCACAAACCTAAAACCTCTGCCCTGAGACAGATTTACCATGAGCTCCGTAATCGAGCCAAAAAAACTAATAACACTTGACAATACTAACTACTATAAAACAATGCAGGAAAAACACACCAACAACCCTCAACAATTCTGGGTCTCAATAAATAACCTACTACAGCCAGGTAAACCTACCCCTCCTCCCTCAGTATTGATAAAATAACCTAGACAACATCCCCACCCAATTTAACAAATACTTCACTGAAACAATCCAAGCCCTTGCCAATACCCATAACACTATCACCAACCCCACAACAACAGTAATCCCCACCCTTTCCAATACAGAAAACAACCACCCCAGTTTCTCCCTCAACCCAGTCACCACTAACACAATTGCTAAACTCCTCAGAAAACTTAAATCAACAACTCTAGTAGCTGACAACCTACCTGCGGAATTCCTACAGATTACTGCAGATTACATAGCCTATCCTGTGTCCATCCTCATAAAGAGGTCATTAATAGAATGCAAAGTACCCCACTCTTGGAAAATATCTCACATTATACCATTGCACAAAGGGGGTCAATCCCTTGAGCTTACAAACTACTGCTCCATAGCAATTCTATCACCCCTATCAAAAGTACTAGAGAGAGTAGTCCACTCCCAGCTTATGCATTACCTCCTAAAACCAACCTACTATCCTCATCCCAGCATGGCTTTAGACCTTCCCATAGCACTACCACAGCGCTGCTTTCATTCTCCAACATTGTTAATAACCATAGAAACAATGGTCTGTATGCATCCTCCACATTCTTAGACTTATCCAAAGCCTTTGATATGGCTAAGCATAGAATGCTCCTAGAAACCCTAGCTACCCTTAACACAAGCTCCTCCACCATATCCTGGTTCAGTAACTATTTATCTAACTGTCAACAAGCAGTTCTTATGGCAAGACCTACTGTCCCCCTTACTATCAGTAGCCATAGGTGTCCTACAAGTGTCCATCCTCGGCCCCTTGCTATTTTCACTATTTACTAACCGAATAGCATCATCCTCACTCTCTGCTTCTATAGTGCAGTACACAGAAGACACCACTATTATATGTGCCACACCCACATTAAACGAACTAAAAACCATCACCCAAAATAACTTTACCCTAGCCGAAGAATGGTTCACCAACATCAAGCTTATACTCAATTCCAAAAAAAAAACAAACTCATTCTTTTCAGCCCTGGTATATCTCCTCCAGTAGACAATAACTTTGCCATAAAATCCAAAGATTATACACTAATCATCCCAACATCACACACTAAGCGTTCAGGCATAAAAATTGACAATAATCTGAAATTTGACATCCATATCGCCCAAACAATCAAAAAGGCCAACAAAAAGATCAGACTCCTTTATAGGAAACGCCAAGTCATGACTAAGCACACCAAAGCCACCATTGCTAGAACCCATCCGTTATCCATCCTCCTATATGTCTCCCCTATCTTAACTAACCTTCACCACATACAGCTAACCAAGATGGAATCATGCTACAACAAGATCACCAAGTTTGCTACCAAAACCACTCATAGGTCCCATCACTGTCTAGCCCTCAAGCAATTGAACTGGCTTGAGTTTCCACGACTCCTCCTACTCAATCAGCTAACAATTGCACATAAGCTCTACTACCATTCTGATAAAACTACTGCCCTGCAACAATTAATTCACCCCTACACCTCCTCCAGAAAGTTAAGATCTACATACCTGAACCACAAAAAATGAGGCTGGCAAATCTCTCTTTGCCTGCTCCATTGCCAGAACCTGGAATGCTCTCCCAGATCACCTAACCTCTACAACCTCTACTTTCCAGTTCAAAAAACTTCACAAAACCCATTACATAAAAAACTGGCTCTGCCCATATCACCTCCCAAGCTAGGCCATATCAATTCACTGTTGCTAGGATTCTACTAACTATAAAATGATGGCTCTCCACCTCCCACTCTCCCTACTTGTTTTCCCATAGATAAAGCCCCTAGATTTCTAAAAAAAAAAAAGACAGAGATTGAAACAGTTATATTAGTAATTACTCACTCTTAGTTATAAGATGTTATTATTTCCAAAGTATGCTCAACTGTAAAAGTACTCCTGTATTATTTTATCTTGTTAATGCTATATATTATATTGCATGCTAAGTATGCTCAACAGTACTGAGCCCCTGTATGATTTATCTAGTGAATGTGCATCCATTGTATTTTACTGTTATTGGAGCTTTTCTCCCAGGGCCTCCGCTGAAAATGGACCTCTGTCCAGTCAGACCTTCACAGTAAACAAATGTAAAATAAAATAAATAAATAATAGCTAAAAAACATCCTTAACCTGTTTAGTGAGTAGTAACACCAGCCGGGTTAGACTGCCAAAACAACTGTCCAAAACATTGTGTGTAACAAAACCATTGTCATGAGAACCCTTATTACTTCTGGGTGACAGCATTATCAATGAGGGAGGTCAAAAGCCATGCTCAAATCAAGAACCAGGAAAACAAACTCAGAAGTAAAAATAGACAGTTCCTTAAGTGAAAGATACCATCCAGCTATGGGATGGATCAGTAAGAAAGCACTTGGTACAGCCCCAACCGTAGTGTACAGTAAAGACTGGTGCCTTAAAAATTATATGGAACATCTGGGGGGTACACCCAACACAGCATCTGGTAACTCTATGCATAATCATGTCAAAGTAGGTACATTTAAATGAGAAGATGCCTGCAATGCTCTTTCATTTATGAAGGAATGGAGTTAACATCAAAGGTTTTGATTTTATTAAAGCATGGGCTTATATTAATTGCTGCTCAAAGGGTGTTATTTACAGTTCTATTTGTCAAGTTTATTTAATGTTTTATATAGGCAAAAGGGAAAGAATGCTTAAGAAGCATATATACGAACATTGCTATGCAATGTAGAAGCATATATTAGCTAAAACATTAGGCAAACACATCCTTTCCCATGAAGGGCACAGTTTTAGATTTTTTGGGTTAGATATTCTTAAGTAGAATCCTAGGGACAGTCCATGGAAAACTACCTTTCAACTTAGGGAACTATTATGGTAGATCAAACTACATGTTTCAGGTCTCTTTGGCCTTAATGATATGGTTGCATAGTACCTATTTTAAAGCTGAAATCCCTTTGTAGGGTTTATGATTGTTGATTTTATTTTATTGGATTTAATCCTGATGTTTAATCTAATAAATTTGAAATCATTTGATTTTTATAGCGTTTATACTATTTGATGTCCTCTTTGTAATGGATGTTTCACTCTAAATTTTTGACTACCTGTTAATTGTTTCAGTTGCATTGATTATTTAAGGAAATGATGCAACTCCACACCAGAAAGACATGCAGCAGGTGGACTGGACACTCTGAATTGGACTTAGGAGTGTGTGTGTGTGTGTGTGTGTGTGTGTGTGTGTGTGTGTGTGTGTGTGTGTGTGTGTGTGTGTGCACAAGTGAGTGGTATGGATGAACTACCGCAGCAAGGTTAGCCACCCGGCGGTGTAAACCTTGGCTCAAGATGATTGGCACTGTTGAAGTGACACCCCAACCCCATGTGCATAAATGGGAAAAGGGGTTGATAATGGATGGATGGAAGGATGGATGTAACTGTGTTAAGTTTCTCTGATGAAGTCTCTTTTTACCCCTTTGGGATAAAAGTGCTCAGATTAATAAACATTACTTTGATCCTTTGGAGAGAAATGTGTGGATTTTACGCAGGCATTGCTTCATTTGGTCTTTTGAATGGTATTTTCCACTTGAGAAGCTGCCTGTTTTTACTTGTGAGTTTGTTTTACTGGTTCTTGGCTTGAACTATTATGGTGGCTGAACGCATATAGAAAAAATGCTGGAAATGAGCATTATTTTCTTGCTTTATGCGCTTTGTTTAGTGGTACACAAATATTGTGCTCACATGAACTTATGCAGAAGTGCTTTTCAAGAGCAAAATTGGTGGCACAGAACTGTTCATTATTTCACACTTGATGCCTTAAAAAAATGTTCAGGCAAGATTGCAAGTTTATGGAAATTTATATTAGATATCTTGCATGTTGTGCTATCTTTTTACTGCATTTCAGTTATAACAACAAATAAATTCATATGTCTAAAAAGAGAGTGCTGCACCAGAGATACTACAGGTGATTACCCTATGCCTAAATTAGCTACTTACACACTCTTCTAAGACATTTGCTCATTTCCTGCTGTGCCAGTGTGCAGTTCTTTTCCCCTACAGTATTGATATCACCCACTATTTGGTTCCATGCTTTAGCACCCTTTACCAAACAGACATTTCCTATATCTCCTGACAGCATCCATCAGGATGTGGTTCTCCTTAAGACTGAAGGTGCCTCTGTACTGTCTTGATCCCTGTTACTGCAGCCAGTTGTAATCGGAAAGCACACATTCTGACCCATAATTAAGCAGTCAGCCACACATGACCTCTACACAACCACACTTTAATAGAATAAATTGCAAAAGTGTATTAGTTGTGGTATTCATGTGCTCTGTAAGTAATTCTAACCTATAATTAACAGTGGACTGGTAACACAAATGTGTAACACTGTGCTGTGCTTGTAAGTATTTTTATAAAACTAAAAATCATTGAATGCTACTGCCTTACTTTTCTGTAACCCTTAACAATGAAAATTAAGGCCACAGAAAATGAAACTAAATGTGTAGACAGATGTAAAAACTGGCACCATACACTTTTTCACCCCATCATTCATAAGGTTGTGAAAAAATTAATATGTCATAACTTACGAGTAAATACATGCTTCTAATAGCAGAACTCCTTAAATTACACAAATCTTGCTGGTTTCCTAATAATGTATGACAATTATCTCTTTCACGAATTCCTTTTAATTTATTTGTGCTTTTTCTGTATTGCCAATTATGAGCAGGGATCAGAGCAGTTTAAAATTGCCTTCTGAAGTGTATTGGCATAATGTCAGGTAGATTAAGAAACTTAGTGTGTGAATGATATTCAGCCAAATTGAGCTCTGTCAATCATACCATTAAATAGGTACACATCCCTTTCAAAAGTAAAATAACTGTGGCTTCTAGTGAGCAAGCTGTGCTAAAGGGTGCTGAGCATGGGAACATGAGCGAGGTAACAGTACTCAATCACAGTGCAGTGTGCTATATCTTTTGTATATGTATGCACTATATTACCAGTCAATAGAACTGTACTCTTCCATACTAGTGCAGCTTCCTTAATACTCTTAAACAGTTACAAAACGCTGTGACAAACCAAAATGCTGCCAGCCCAGGTAGCTGGAATTTTGTAAACAATCATATGCCATTGGTGAATATTAATATCATGCATATGCTTGTCTTACAAATGTAAGAGAACTATATGTTATGTGTATATTAAACTACTGGTGCAGAAGTGTGTGTTGAACAGGGTTTGTACAGTACTGAGTTTCCAGGATGTGACCAGAGTGTACCCTACTGGAAAAGAACAGAAATGTATGTTTTAATAGTAGAAGCTGGAACATACAGAGTTAACTTATAAAATTCCCAGTAAATAAGTTGAAACTAAAGTATTTTTATGATTGCGATATCTCTCAGTGAAGCAGACACAATGTCTAGAGCTAGAGGTTCTTCTATTGTCTTGAAACAGAAATAATTATTAGGTTTCAAATGTAAAAGCATTTAATTATTTTATGACTTTCATGTTCTGCAAACATCTGAGATATATGTACTTCTAACACAAAGGTGTTAGTCTCTGTTAGCCTGGGAACTGAAGGCAGGTGACAAAAAGTGATGTCATCCCATCTACCCCAGCAGTAATGTGTATTATTAATTTAAGAACTATCTCAGACAGAGGTTATGGGCATTTTGTATCTTGTCTTGGACCTAGAAACATTCACCCAGCAATTCTGCCAGCAAATTGCTCTGTAAGTTACTTAGGGTATAGTATATTTTAGATATAGATAGGAATATAGTAAAGATTAGTTTAGATGTTTTCTGTATTTATTTGAGACTGTCCTGCAATGTTGTTTTTAAATATTTCCTGTGATTCTGAACTCTGCAGTTGCAGTGTTGATTGAGTATTGTCTTGTTTTATTATTTAATATTAAATATATTTAAACCTTTTAATTGTGGCTAGTTTGTTTAGAAATATTTAAGCTCTTAGACTACTTGCATACGTATTTGGTAACACTGTATAGGACACTTCAATTCTCTTAGTCTTGGTCACACTTACATTTGGATAATAGTAACATTACACAGTAGGATTGGACACTCTTTGGGAAGGGCAGTATAGTAGCTGATAAGTAAGGGTGGCTGCTGGCAGCTGGTACTACCTTATAGTCAGGGCAGAAGGGGGCATAGCTAGTAAACCTGTGCCAGCCTTTCCCGTGTGTGTGTGTGTGTGTGTGTGTGTGTGTGTGTGTGTGTGTGTGTGTGTGTGTGTGTATCAATCAAATCTCAAAGTGTGTGTGTGTATGTGTGTCAGGCTACTTGGGAAAGGACATGAAGCACTGGTTGGACAGAGAGGGTGCTGGAGGTTTTGGCTTGGCCACTCGGCTGAGATCTCAACCCTATAGCTGTGCCAGTGGTGAGTCTTATTGGGGATCTGGAGAAAGGGGCAGAAACCAGCCCCAGACTGACTGTGATCTCTGTGTGCTCTTAAGGGAAATTGTACTATACTGTGTGTGTGTACTTGTCATCCTCCTAATGTGTATATCCCGACTGGTGCTAGTGGTGAGGATAGAGTCTCCTTGATTACTGGACCAGTGCAGGAGCATCCCATATTAATTTTTTGGCAGTGGTGGGATAGCCACATCACATATTAATTGTTTGACAGTGATGAGTTAGCCACATCACATATTAATTGGCTTGTAGTGGTGTAGATATTGAATTCCTGTAGCCTGTGTACGGTGGTCACTGAAGGTGTTTGTACTCTCAATCAGCCACACAGTGAAAATTCAGAGTTCATATCACAATTATTTTATTTTTTTATTAGCTTAATTATTATAGGTTCGTAGGTTCATAGGTTCATACTAGGCTATCTGCCCTAGGGCATTTATAAGCCTAGCCAGAGTGTGTTTGGCTTTTGCCACCCATTTTAAATAAATTTTGCTATGCCCTTTTTCGAGGTTAGTATACTGTACCTCTGTCTAACAGTGACACAGAAGTGATACCCGGGGTAAACCTATGATCTCCCATCCACTCATCAAGATTCCTCTTGAAGAGAGTCAATGAGGGACTCTGCCTAACCTGGACTGGGATTTTATTCCAGAGTGAAGGGAGCCTCTGGGTTATGAATCTGTCCCTCCAGCATGTCCTATTTATTTCAGTGCTGAGGTTCAAGTCTCTCGAGCGCGTAGCTTGATGGGAT
Source organism: Protopterus annectens (assembly GCF_019279795.1). Taxonomy (NCBI): domain Eukaryota; kingdom Metazoa; phylum Chordata; order Ceratodontiformes; family Protopteridae; genus Protopterus; species Protopterus annectens. The sequence continues at coordinate 761,693,897 of NC_056746.1, forward strand.
TTGGATTTTCTGAGGTGCAGCATGTCCATTAATTCCGGGTTGGACATGGCTTTATACGTCAGGCACAGATCGCCTCTGAGCAGGCGGTATGCCACTGAGCAGAGCTGGAGTTTCTTTAACGGGGCAGCATATGGCATCTGTTTGAGCCTTTTGATCCTCTTGGTGAGGTACATTTGGGGTCTTTCCAGTTGCTGCAGGGGTCTGGTAATGTACATCCCAAAAGGGGCATTGTACTCAATTATGGGCCTGATGAGGGATGAGTAAAGAGGCACGATGACCTCCCCTGATCTAGATGTGAATCCCTTTATGATTAGGTGGGCTATATAAAATGTTCTTCTAACCACTTTGGCCACGTGGTTGTCAAATGAGAGATTGCTCTCAACTTGGGTCCCCAGGTCCCTAATTACTTCTTCTGTACTTAATGGATTACCACCTATGTGGTAATTTGTGGGCACTTTGTTTTTGCCAAAGGGGATGACTATACACTTTTTGGCATTTAGCTTGAGGCCATGGCTCTGGCACCAGTTGTCTGTTTCTATGAGGCCCTTTTGGAGGATGCTTGTGTCAGCTGGAGAGTCGATTATGGTGCCCAGTTTGCAGTCATCTGCGAACTTGGTCAGCCACAGTCCTTCCGTGTTGGCCTGTACCTCCGAGAAATATATACCAAACAAGAGAGGCCCCAGGACTGAGCCTTGTGGGACGTCACTTGTAACTGATTTGGAGTCTGACATGGCCCCAGAAATTCTAACCATGTGGGTTCTGTCCTTGAGCCAGTTTGCAACCCATCTAGTGACATATGGGGTTATATTTAAGCTGGTGAGCTTATCTATAATGCCCGAATGGGGTATTGTATCGAAGGCTTTTGCGAGGTCCAGGTAGGCTGTGTGGACTGCCTTCCCCTCGTCAATGGCCTTGGTGACTGTTTCAAAGAAATCAACCAGGTTTAAGAGGCAGGATCTGCCCTTAACAAAGCCGAACTGGGTAGGATCCAGTGTCTGTAGGTCCCCGATATCTTTATTTATGAGGTCCATGATGATCCTTTCCATAGCTTTGCAGACCAAGCTAGTCAGGCTTATGGGGCGATAGTTTCCAGGATCCATTGAGGCACCACCTTTGTGGAGAGGGACCACTGTTACTGAACGCCACTCTTTGGGTACATATCCTGTAGTAAGGCTGAGATTGAACAGTAGTTTTATGTTTAGGTTTAGCTCTTCTTGGAGTTCATGTAGGACGCAGCCCGGAACACCGTCTGGTCCCATTGATGCTGTGTTTTTTGCTTTGGAGAGGGCGGCTCTTACCTGAGCATCTGAGATGTCAGGGGGGGCAGCACTCTTCTGGGATAGATATTTGCCATTTTGGTGGGGAGGGGGGGGAGAAGTTTGCACTGAACCTGTCAGCTAGGATGTTGGCAATGTCTGTGGGTTCGGTGTATTTTTTATCATTTTGGACTAATTCTGAGCATATCTGGGAATTCCCACCCAGGTTTCTAACATAACTAAAGAAAGCCTTTTGATTATCCTTAGTGTCCTGTGCAATTTTTCTCTCAAAGCTGGCCTTAGACGATTTTATGAGTGCCCGTAGTTTTTTGCTAATACTGATCAGTGATGCCTTCCTTTTTGGGATTTTGCTCTATCATGTAGTAGCTTCCTCCTTCTATTATATAGTTTGTTTTTGGCTGGGGTCCACCAGACAGGATGTCTGCCTTTGGAGGATTGGGTCTTGGTTTTATTTGGGATTGCAAGATCCATGCATTCCTGAAGGTGTTCATAGAATGTGTTCATAAAGGATTCTGCAGTCTGGGCCATATTTTCCACAGGTCCGGGGGCTTTGAAGGATTCCACCTCAGTTTTGAGGAGTGTGAAATTTGCTTTAGAGAAGTTTTTCACTGTGGTTTTCTGGGCAGGGGGTGGGGTCGGTATGTGAATATCCAGAGAGATTAGTTTATGGTCTGATCTTACCAATGAGAGATACACTTCTGGCCTGGAGCATAGAGTCCCCATGTTGGTGATGATCAGGTCCAGTATGTTTTCCCCTCTTATGGGAGTGGTAGCAAGTTGTTCCATAGCATTTGAGTTTATAAATTCTAGGAACCTTTGGGCTAGGGTGTTGGAGCTAGAGTAATGCTCCCAGTCTATATTTGGGTAGTTGAAGTCGCCCAATATAATGGTGTTTGGAGAGACCTTCAATTAGTCAGGTAGAGCAGGCAAGCATGTCAGCAGAGGAGTATGGAAAGCTGACAAGGAGGCAGTTGGCTGAGATGTGCCAGGCTAAAGGACTGGTGCATGCCAACCTGACTAAAGCAGACATGATTGCAGCTTTAGTCACAGCTGCATCACAGAATAGCAACCAGAATGACAACCAGACTGGCTGTGGAGATGTACAGCTCTGAGAAAATGGACAGCTCGACCTTTCCACAGAACTTATCCATCTGGAGTTAATGAGACTTGAGTTGGAGGCCAAACATTTGGAAATAGAAGCAGCAGAGAGACTGAGACATCTGGAGATTGAGGAAAATGAGAGGCAGAGACAAGATGAAAAGGAGATGCTTGGTAAAGGCAGTACAGTAGCTGATAAGTAAGGGTGGCTGGTGGCAGCTGGAACTACCTTATACTCAGGACAGCTGGAACTACCTTATACTCAGGGCAGAAGGGGCATAGCTAGTAAACCTGCGCCAGCCTTTCCCAGGTGTGTGTGTGTGTGTGTGTGTGTGTGTGTGTGTGTGTGTGTGTGTGTGTGTGTGTGTGTGTGTGTGTGTGTGTGTGTGTGTGTGTGTGTGTCTTCATCAGAGTCATGGAGGTAATGGGGAAGGGAGTATCTGAAACCCAGAAGCAACAAAGGTCAGTAAATTTCTTCCACAATTTACAGATGGGAGTAATTTTCTTCATTTCATTCATATGTTTGAAAGGGTATGTAAACAGTATAATGTTGACCAAGGGCTCTGGGTATGGCTCCTGACCCCTTTACTCCATGGTAAAGCTGTAACTGTTATCTCCAAATTGTCTGATACTGATTGTTTAAATTATAATGCTTTAAAGAACTGTTTGCTAGAATATTTTAAGTTAACACCTGAAGCTTATAGGAAAAAGTTTTGTGACCACAGATGCAAGGCAGTTGAAAGTGTGTGTGAATATGTTGTTGAACTAAGCATTTATTTTCATAGGTGGGTGAGTGGATGTCAGGTCACTACTTTTGAAGTGGTGGCAGACCTTTTGATTTGGGAACAAGCCCTTAGCACTTTGCCTGAGGACATGATAATCTGGTTAGTTGATAGACAATGCAATAATGTAGATGAGTTGGGGAAAAAGGGAGACCTATACCTAGCAAGTAGGGCATCATGTCACAGGAGAGGGACACCAAGTGCTCCTCATGAGTCTAAGGTAACCCATGGTGGGCAGCACAGACTGCCCCAGCAGGGTCCACCAGTAGCAGTGGAAGCCACTAGTCCAATTACACATTTAGGACCAAGGGTTAAATGTTTTAAATGCAACCAGTGCGGTCATGTAGCATATAGATGTCCATGGAGGCAAGGTAGGGAACCAAAGGTGGGAGAACCAGTAAGTGGGAATAACAAAATGCCAGCAGTAAGTTGTCTTGAGACAACAGGGGTACAGAACTACGTCAAGAGGTTATATCCTATCTTAGCGAATTGGAAAGAGGCCATGGGTAAGAGAGACACAGCCTCTGACCTAACCATTGTTGAAGCCTGCAATGGTTACATAGGAGCACTACTTGCATGGGCAGTCTACTTCAGTCAGAGATTTAGGAGGGACTCCATTCCAAATACCTTTGGCTAGGGTTCACCTTGACTGGGAGGGTGGAAAATGAAGCCAGCAAGTAAGTGTGTTTGAGGATATCCCTGCAGATGTCCTGATAGGGAATGATTCTGATAATGCAGTACCATGTGTGCATGCAGTTACATGCAGTCAGGCTTGGAGACAGGCATGTGGGTCTGGTAGACTAGGGGAAACCCAGAAAGACTGCACACTTGCAGCCAGGACTGGTGAGGTGGTTACTTCAGGGAGGGAGCTACCGTATAGCAGTGAGACTGAAGGTAAGCCACAGCTGCTTGTGGGTACTGATGTTCTCTTGGACAGAGTGACTGCAAGGGCAGAGATGAGTAGTGGACAGTAAGATACTGCTGTCAGAGGATACCAGACTTCCTGTGGAAGGGGAGCTGGGAAGGGTTACAAAGAGAGAGTTGAAACAGGCCTAGCTCTCAGACCCTAGATTACAAGGCCTGAGGGAGGTAGCTAGTGAGACACCTGATTCTCAAGGGAAAGGCTAATCTGTATACTGGGACAAAGGGTTACTGTATAGAGAGTGGACTCCTGAGGGAGGACTAGAGGATGAGAGAATACAGCAGTTGGTAGTGCCCAGAGCCTACTGTCTGGCACTTCTAGCCATAGCCCATGATATTTGCTTTGCAGGTCATTTGGGTATAAAATGTACAAAGGAACGTATTATACAGAACTTTTATTGGCCTGGGATTTCCAGAGATGTAACAGGGTACTGCAGGACCTATGAGCAGTGTTAAAAGGTAGGCAAGGCAGGAGACAAGGTGAAAGCTCCTTGATGTCTTTGCCTGTGATTGAGGAGCGATTTCAGAGGATAGCGATGAATGTTGTGGGGCCTCTGAGTACCCCAAGTTCCATAGGGAAAAAGCATATCCTAGTAGTGGTAGATTATGCTACCGGATACCCTGAGGCAGTGGCTCTGTCCACCATTGATGCAGAAAAAGTGGCAAACGTTTTTAGAAATTTTCAGCAGGTTAGGTTTCCCAACAATACTGACTGAAAGAGGGGCCAGTTTCATGTCAGACCTGCTGGCTTGCCTGTGAAAGTACTGTGGGGGGAAGCACATAAGAACACCCCCTACCATTTCCAGACTAATGGTCTTGGTGACAGGTTAAATATACACTCAAGACAATGCTACAGGCATTTACAGACCAGTTTAAGAGGGACTGGGACAAATATTTGCCCCATCTCTTGTTTGCTTACAGAGAAGTTCCCCAGGACTCCACAGGTTTTTCACCCTTTGAGTTGTTGTATGGGCATAGGGTGAGAGGACCTCCAGATTTGATTCAAGATGAGTGGGAGGGTAAATTTGAATCCTACAAGAAGTCTGTTGTGGCATATGTTCTAAACCTAAAGACAAGGCTCAGGGATCTCATAGGCTTGGCCCAGGAGAACCTGGCAGAAGCCCAACAGCAGAAAAAGGACTGGTATGACAGGAATGCTTGGGGTAAAGAGTATGCTCTAGGGCAGCAGGTAATGGTTCTCATTCCTGTCAGACACAACACGCTGCAGGCAGCATGGGAGGGACCCTAAAATGTGGTAAGGAAGCTCAGTGATGTTAACTACATGGCAGAACTGCTAGGCAGCAGGCAGGGGCAGAAATTGTACTACGTTAACACGATGAAACATTACCATGATAGGGAGGTCCTTGTGCTGAGTATTTGTGGTAGAAGGCAGGAGGAGTCTAAAGGGAATCTATGGCTACAGGGAGCCAGCCAGGAAAATCCCAAATTACTATGGTGGAGCCAAGGGCTGCAGGCATATAATGGTAAAGTGCTGCACTGTACTGGGTTCAGCAAGGTCAAGGCAGCTGGAACCTCAAGACAGGGAATGGGGTAAGGTAATCCTAGATAGGCTCAACCCTCTCAATCAATGTTTTTCATGGGTCACTTGAAAATCTAGCTTGAGTTTTCGGGGGGGGGGGGTGTAACAAACCAAAATGCTGCTACCCCAGCTAGCAGAAATTTTGTAAATAATCATGTCATTTGTGAATATTAATATGATTCATATGCTTATCTTACATATGTAAGAGAACTATATGTTTTGTGTATATTACACTACTGGTGCAGAAATGTGTGTTGAACAGGGTTTGTACAGTACTGAGCTTCCAGGATGTGACCACAGTGTACCCTACTGGAAAAGAACACAAAAGTATATAAACTATATACCTGTGCAAATGTATGCTTTAATAGTAGAAGTTGGAACATACAGAGTTAACTTGCAAAACTCCAAGAAAGTAAGTTGAAACAAAAGTATTTTTATGATTGCGATATCTCTCAGTGAAACCGACACAATGTCTAGATCTAGAGGTTTTTCTATTGTCTTGAAACAGAAATAATTACTTGGTTTCAAAAGTATAAGTGTTTTATTTATTTATTTATTTATTTTTTTTTATTTATTTTACATTTGTTGACCAGGCTAGTCTAGCTGGATATATTTCCATTTTCAGTAGAGGCCCGGGGAGAAAAGCTCCACAGTATATATAAAAAACATACAACATTTGAAGTGTAATACAAGCAAAAACACCAGGATAATTGTAAAGTCAAAAAAGGAAAGATTTGCATGCAAAAACAATTCACTAATAGGAACTAATATCATTACCTATAAATAAATAAACTACAGAGAAGCAAAAATTAGCGAAAGGTGAGTAGGGAGGAGAAGTGTGAGGAAAGTAAGAGTAAAGTAAAAAAGAAAGGAAAAGAAAGGATTAAACACATTTTCAGTGAAGAGGAAAAGAGGTAAGTAAAAAAGATAAATTGTTCAGGGAAGGGGGAGAGAGATGCAGGGGAAGAAATGAAGATAGAGAGTGATAGAAATTTAGTCAGGTTTAGTGCAGGAACAGAGCCAGTGACTTTTCAGATGTTCTTTTATTCTTTGTTTGAAGAGGGGCAGTGATGAGATTAGTGTTATGTCACTGGGTAGTAGATTCCAGTTCCTTCCTACTGTACTAGAAAAAAGAGAGTCACCAGCTGAGTTATTGGACTTTGTTAATTTAGCCATAAGTTTTGTAGAAGAACGAAGGGAATTAAGATTATTGTATGGGATTAAAAGTTCTGAAAGTATAGGGGTGTTTGAAGGCTGGTGCAGTATTTTGTGGGCAATGTTTAGTTGGGGGATGAGCAGAAGGTTTTGGAATTCCAGCCATCCTAGTTGTTTCAGGTTAATACAGTGGTGGGTTCTGAAGGGGTTGCCAGTGGCGAAGCGGGCAATGTTATTGTAGCATATAGCCAGTTTATTAAGGTTGGCTTTCTTAAGGTTGGTAAATATAGGTGAAGCATAGAGAAGCGTTGACAATAGATGGGAGTGGGCAATCTTGGCTCTAGCCGATTCAGTTAGGAAGGGTTTAATTCGGTATAAGGATCCTATTTTTCTGTTGACTGATTTAATGGTGTTATTAATGTGTTGATTGAAAGAGAGATTATTGTCAATGGTTATTCCTAACAGTTTTGTTGTAGGATCGGGTGTGATAACAGTGGTATTATTAGAGGAAATGGTGAAGTGTAAGGAAGGGGATCGGGTAGTGGGAGTAAAGAGAAGAAGTTTAGTTTTTTTGGCATTTAGTAAGAGGGAACGTTTATGGAACCATGTTTCAACTGAGTTGAAGATATTTTGAGTAAGTGAGCAGAGTTCAGGAGGAGAAGAAGCAGAGCAGATAAGGGTAGAGTCGTCTGCATATTGGATGCTGGTAGCTTGAGGGATAGCAGAGTGGAGATCATTAATGAAAAGGGAGAATAGAAGTGGTCCAAGAATGAAGCCCTGAGGGACACCAATGTTTATGGGTAGGAGAGAAGAGAGTTGATTTTGCCATAGAACTGCTTGTTGTCTGTTGCTAAGGTAAGATTTAAACCATTTAGTGGCAAGGTTGTCAAAGGAGAGGGATTCAAGTATGTAAATTAAGGTGGAATGGTTGACCATGTCGAATGCTTTGGAGAGGTCAATGAAGAGAGCTGAAGAGAGAAGGTTGTTATTACGATTCCTATTGATGGTTTCTACAAAAGATAAGAGAGCAGTGGTAGTACTGTGATGAGGTCTAAAGCCATGTTGACAGGTTGCTATTATGTTGTGCAGAGTGAGATGTTGTAAGAGTTGCCGGTGAATACATTTTTCCATAAGTTTTGCTAATGGGGAAAGGAGAGCAATTGGTCTGTAGTTGGAATAATCAATAGAGTTACCCCCTTTATGTAATGGAATAATATGGGAAACTTTCCAGATCTCAGGGACGGTTCCTTCTTTGATTGTCCTGTTTATGAGTATGGATATAGGGTATGCAATCACTTTGGCAGCCCTTTGGAGGTAGAGAGATGGGAGCTTGTCAGCTGAAGGAGTACAAGGTTTAAGTTTGTTAATAAGTCTGTAGATAAATGATGTGGGGATAGGTTGTAGTGTAAAGTTATAGGATGGGTCCTTAGGGTTACTTGGAGGGGTGACATAGTTGGTGTTCATTTGTCTGGCTAGGGTTTGGATAGTCAATAAAGAAAGAGTTAAAAGTATTAGCAGTTTGGTGGGGGTTGTCTGGGTCAGCATTAAGAGGGATGGGAGTTTTGGTTGTTCCTGGGGAAAGGAGTTTATTGATTGAAGACCAGAAATGTTTGGGGTTGTTATGGTTTGTTTGTTGGAGTTTACAGTAATAGTTTTTTTTTGTCAGTAATAATAGCTTTTTTTGTCATATTTCTAAGCTGATGGAAGTGGATAAGATCAGGGTTATTTCTATGGTGTCTCCATGAAGCCCATACTTTGTTTCTGGCGAGAATTAAACTTTTAGTTTCTTTAGAGAGCCAGGGGGCAATGTTTGGTTTCATTCTGATAGTACGTTCGGGGGCATGTTTGCAACTTCCATGTTATGCAAACCTCTGATAGATATGTACTTCTAACACAGAGGTGTTAGTCTCTGTTAGCCTGGGAACTGAAGGCAGGTGTCAAAGAGCGATGTCATCCCAGCTAACCCAGCAGTAATGTGTATTATTAATTTAAGAAGTATCTCAGAGGGTGAGTTTGGGCATTTTGTATCTTTTCTTGGACCTAGAAACATTCACCCAGCACTTCTGCCTGCATCTTGCTCTGTAAGTAAGTTACTGAGGGCATAGTTACTTTTAGATATAGATAGGAATATAGTAAATATTAGTTTGGATATTTTCTGTATGTATTTGAGACTGTCCTGAAATGGTGTTTTAAAATATTTCCTGTGATCCTGACCTCTGCAGTTACTGTTTTGATTGAGTACTGTCTTGTTCTTTTATTATTTAATATTAAATATATTTAAACCTTTTAATTGTGGCTAGTTTGTTTAGAGATATTTAAGCTCTTAGCATCCTTGCATATGTATTTGGTGACACTGTATAGGCCACTCCAATAGCCTTAGTCTTGGTCACAATTACCATTTGGATAATAGTAACATTACACAGTAGGATTGTACACTCTTTGGTAAGGGTCTTATAGTAGCTGATAAGTAAGGGTGTCTGTTGGTAGCTGGTACCTTATAGTCTGGGCAGATGGGGGCACAGCTAGTACACCTGTGCCAGCCTTTCCCAGCTGTGTGTGTGTGTGCCTGTATATCAATCAAATCTCAAAGTGTGTGTGTGTGTCAGCTACTTGGGCAGGGACACAAAGCACTGGTTGGACAGAAAGGGTGCTGGAGGTTTTGGCTTGGCCACTTGGCTGAGATCTCAACCCTATAGCCATGTCAGTGGTGAGTCTTACTGGGAATCTGGAGAAAGAGGCAGAAACTAGTGCCAGACTGACTGTGATCACTGCGTGTCTTAAGGAAAATTGTACTTTACCGTGTGTGTAACTGTCATCCTCCCAATGTGTACA